>NW_024582565.1:485879-548346 GCF_018398535.1 Haplochromis burtoni | reverse complement strand
TTACTAGTGGTTGCTAGCACATTGCTTAGTTCGCAAGTTCAATAAAAAGGTTCATGTTTGGCTGCCAGTCTGTTCTTTTGCATCACTTCCACTTTCCCACGCTCTAAAACTCAATACATCATTGCTGTAGTCCAGACATATTTCTGCCCACCTTGTTTAGGTCAATCAGCCTACATGCTTGCACTTTAAATTGCACTGCTCATCTTTCGTCCTCCCTTGCAGACTCCTTAATGCAACCCACCTCCTCCAGATCTCCACCTCACACAAGTCCCTCCATACAAGCCTCAATCTCATCTTTGTCATCACCAACATTTATACTCTGAGAGGTCCTGTCCTATTTCCCATCTCTGTGTTAATTTCATTCAAATTGTCAAATAGCATGGCTGATTTTGTACATCATTAAATCCTATTCATTTTCTTCCAGTGATCTCTCCTAATTGAATTACTTGTTCACTAAATTGCTTGTTTGCCTTACACTTTTCACCATGTTGCTACAGCTCAGAGAGCAGAAGGCGAGTATTTGAAGAGAAATCTGTCACTTCCATTAAAATTACAAGTGCAGCAATGTACTAGTAACCAGATCATTCACAACTGGTTGGACAATACATATTTTTTACCTAGTGACAGGTTTTTGCCAGGGGGGGTCACTGACCGGCCTGTGGGCTAGTGTGAATGGAGCTTTAGCAGAGATTTTCCTGGCGACTGTCATCAGCTTCCAGCAACCACTTACAACATTTTGGGGAATGTGTATTTTTCCCTCAAGACCAGTGTTTGCTAGATGGTTGCAGATGGTCGTCATGTCAAACAGACCATTTCTCTCTCCTTATGTCATTGTCATCCCCCAAAACGGCAGAAAAATTAACATACCATGGTTAGAAGTCACATGTTTGTAAAACCTCAGTAATGTTCCAGGGTCCTTTACAGTATAAAGTATACATAGTATATAGTAAAGACGTTTTTGGTTACTATTTTCATATCTCATATCAATCTAAAGTACTGTCCAAAAGATATTGACTGTAAATCTGAGGTGCAGAAACGACATTGACTCACCTTGTGAGTTAAGTGTCTTTTTATGCTTTAATGATTCATAGGTCAGTGGACGGATTGAAAATGAGTGAAAAAGCAATAAAAGATCAAAGAAATTGTGCCTCAAGACTTTTACACGCCACTGTAGCTTATAAAAACAATACCAGTCTCAGTGCAGTGCTTTAGAGCAAGTCAAGAGAGCATGAAAATCTGTACAACTGTATTAAAAAAAAGTGAGACAGTCCATCCTATTGGAGGGGAAATATTACACTCCAGACTAAAGTGGTGTATACATTAACAGAGAAACATTTCTCCTGCTGGAGTTGCACAGCTTGAATGGCTAAAAATAACAATAGAGCTGAATCAACACCACTCTGACACCACATCAACAAAAGATGCTTCATTAACACGTGATCTGCTACATTCGATTGTATAAAGTAGTCCTGCAATGGCTAAACGAACAACAGTAGATACAGAACAAAATAAATAAATATACACCCTCACTCAGATCCTATCCCAGGGGGGCCGGAAACATATATTACCAGATTTTTGGGTGCGTAATGTCAAAAATAATCAGGCTTTTAGTTTCAGCTTTGGTAGATGACTGATATATTACCCTGATACATTCAGTTAATGCATTTGTGTTTACATGACTGTGTGGAGTAATCACTGCTAATTAAAGGTAAGGTCAAAAACAGGTAAATTAGCAAAATTAGCAATGCTGCAGAGTAACTTTCTTTCAGTGAATTTTCTGTGTATACATTCACTATCTGCAGAGGCTCAATCGCATTAATTATGTTTGGGTCTTTTGTTGTTATTAAATTTGGTCTCGACAGTGTTTAAGATTTAAATGATTTCTCATTTCTGGACTTTTCTTCTAGACAACCAAAGATCTTACCATCCAAAAGCTTGTACTTTCTGAACGTGAAATAAAAACTTTGTGCAACCAGAGAAGGCTGGGATGAATAAAAACAGGAACTTTTTGTGTATTTTGTACAGTTTACAAGGCTGCACTGTATGAGGCAAGTATAACTGTACATTACAAATCAGAAGTAACATAAAAAGTGAATACCTGCCTTCCAGCTGTTACCTTCTGGAAAGATATGGAAGCGATTTTCCTCAGATATCTTGTCCTCAGTTGTAAATATTGATAAGAATTACCTCATGCCTTAGTACAGTCCACATCATCAGATGGTGAAAGAATTTCTATGGGAGCAGAGGTTAAGATGCATTGGACTTTCTTTTTCAACTCAACTGTGCCGTCCATACATTCAGGACATGTTGTTCATTTAACCATCATTCTAAGTTCTCTCTTCAAATGGATGAATAATATATGTACATTGTATTTTATATGCATAGTGTTCTCTATGTTAAAGCACGGCGTCTTGTTTTTATTTGTAGGCTGTGTACACTGTGGACCCTGAGCTTCGCAGTTTCATCCCTCTCTATACTAATACAGAGATGACAATAAAGTTCACTTTGACTTCGACATAGGCGTTAAAGACTTTAAGCGGCCATCCTTCCCTGTGGCGTATCTGGACCAAATCTGAGGAAGAGGAATAGGCATTATTTAGGATTTGTCATGGTGAAAGTGCAGTCAGTGAGCACTGATTCTATGGTGTGTGCGCAAGCAGGAAGAATATTGGCTTTTGCCTCACAGATTTCCCCACTTGGATGCTGTAAAAGAAACAAACAAAACCCCCAATAGCATTTAATTTGTGGCCAATGTGAAAACAGACCCCTGAAGCCTACAACAGAAAGATAGCATCAGCAGAAATGCATCGTTTGATCTGCGGCACCCATCACAGCAGGACTGCGCTCTTTTTTTTTCTAATCCTAGCAGGAAAAATGACAATTGCAGTTACAGATGGAAAGCTGAATGTATGTGTTTAATACTGGCGAAAGCAAACAGTATTACAGTGAGGCTGAGTAGTTGGATTTAATGGGAAACCATTGTGGTGAAATGAAATAGACACAAATGGCTGTGCATCAAGGGATGACCTTTTTCAGATTCAAAAAAACAAAATAGGGGTTAAGGTTAGAAGACTGCAAAGGCGAAGTACATTAGATAACAGCCATGCGTTAGCTAATGCATGAATGTCATATGAAGTTTATTATTAATAAATGTTTGTACAAAACAATGTCTCTAATGCGTTTCACCGCAGGAGCACACATTTGAAATAAGGCTGACAATATAGGACGTGGCTCAGTCTATATTATGAAATGCAGTGACCTGAACACACCCGTTATGTCAGTTGCATATAAGATTTATCACAGTAATAACAATAACTGCGTTATACAATTGTCATTATAATATCCCGATTCTCATAGTCATTATCAAAACAGTTGGTGTATTTCTGGCATCTGATTTATGCAAAGGTCAGAGGTCAGAGGGGATCAGGACAGCGCAGCAAAAAAGCCAACAGTTATGAAATCGCTGCAAATTACGAGCCATAGGCTTTGGTGAAATCCCATCACGAAAAACTACTCGCACAAACATCGTCAGAATTATGGAGATCATTAAAGAAAGTGTATTTCAATGTCTGTGAATCTTTTAAAAACAATCAAAAAGATTAAACCGTCATTTTGTAAATTCTTGCTTTTTCATCTGGCATTTATCCTCAAAAATCTCGACCCCGATCGCACAAAGGGCACAGAGTATGAGTGATGCAGTTCAAGATGAATCCCAATCAAAAGGATGTTCTATAATTAGAATCAGAGGGGTTCATCTGCCTCTAACATACCCCCATATAATGAAAGGGCATTCTGGGACACAAGAAGAACAGCTTTCAGAAACTCGACATGAAGCTCCTGCAACATTAAGCCAATGTTGATTTGTAATTACATGAGATAAGAAGATGAGTGGAGGTTTAGTGCATGTCTTGACTAAACGAGAGAGGTTATTTGTGTTCCAGGGGGCCACGGGATGATACACTCATTTTACAAGCTTAGGCCACTGCACTGCCTGCTCAGAGCATCAAGGCCACGAGAGGATCTTTGCCTCGTTCTCTTTTGTGCTTCCATGTGCTAACAAAGCACGTGTAATTAAACGCCGATGCAGAAGCGCACGTGTTCATGTGTAATGACAGTCTGGAAGATCCTTATTCCCGCTCTTTATTTCCTGCTTGGAACTAAATGAACATAACCTACATTGCCAAGATGCAGGTTGCAGGCCTCGGAGATGTTTACTAATCAGCATCTGTGAGTGTGTGTTTGTTTTTTCGCCGTCAGCTAGAAGAGTCAGTTTAGAATTTATTTTATTATGAGTATTAATGCAGCTAGGATATTTGGTGATATCAAGGATGTCTCCCTCAAGAAAAAATGAAACGTAAGCGTCTCCATTGTGCTCTCTGTTTGGAATTAGAATGAGTGGAAAGTGGTGATGGTGTCGTCAGTGTGCAGGTAAAAACAGAGCACAGCTTCTGCACTGGCTTTTTAATCAACACCTACTGTTGGCCTTGGGTTTGTATTCTGCCATGTCACTTTGTTCCAGCAAAATGGTAAATGGCTGGCATTTGTATAGCGCTTTTCTAGTCCCTAAGGACCCCAAAGCGCTTCACACTACATTCAGTCATTCACCCATTCACACACACATTCACACACAGGCGATGGCAGCTACATTGTAGCCAAATCTGCCCTGGGGCGCACTGACAGAGGCGAGGCTGCCGGACACTGGCGCCACCGGGCCCTCTGGCCACCACCAGTAGGCAAACATGGGGTTAGTATCTTGCCCAAGGATATTTGGCATGCAGCCAGGAGGCAGCCTGGGATCGAACCACCGACCTTCTGATTAGTGGCTGACCTGCTCTGCCATGTGAGCTACATCCACCGCAAATCAGAGCCAAAATTCACATCGAAAGCTGAATGCAGTAAAAACAAACCAAAAAAGTTCTTATGCACTGCATGTAGCGAGGCTACACAACCATTGAGATCTGATTGTTCTATACACACATGCACACGCATGTGCACACTGTCAGTGTCCCACTAGTTGTTATTTTTTCCCCCATTAATTCCTCTATTTGGGCCAAGCATTACTTTGCAAGTTGCAGCATGCTCACAGCTTCAGCCGTGCTCATCAGCTTGTGTGTGTGTGTGTGTGTGTGTGTGGGCCATGACGGCTCAGCTGTTTGCTTCAAAGTTGTTGGGCATTTGAGGGATAACAGTGGCGATGGCAGTCTTAGAGTAAAGAAAAAAATTATGTCTGCTTTTTATGCGGGACAACAAAAAAAAGCAGCTAGAGTCAAAATGAGGCAAGAGATTAAGTGGAAATCTAGGGACAAAACAGCAGCTAGACGACGCACCATATGGCTCATGGTCCATTAAGCAGCACTTCAGTCTAGCTGAATGCCACGGATTTTCAAAGACCAACTTAGTCAACCAACAAATAATAGCAGAGCTTTCCATTTTATTCCTCATTTCCACATAAATTACTTACACACAAGAGAATCGTTTTTTCTGTTCATTCATAAATTAAAGAGATAATTTAACTCCCAATTGAGTGTTTGAGTATTAAACAGTAACCCACACAGTCAAAAAGACATAGTGGAAAATGCACTAAAGGTGGGTCTTAGCTTAACTTAGCACGAAGACTGACAGTAAATAACTACAGTCACGTGAAAAAAAACAACTTAATCCTTACTGCTTCCGAAGGAATTTAAGAGGGTAAGAATGAGCCGTTATATTATACTTGGTTAATTGATCATCAGAAATTTATGTGTGTTTACATTTAAAATTCATAACAGTACAATTAGGAAAAGGACTGAACTAAAAGACTGACGTATGTTTATTGGAAAGGGTTGTTGGGAGAAAGCCACTCCTCTCTAAAAATAACGACTTTGGTTTCCAAGGTTGCATCTGAACAGACTTTTGAAACAAGGTCCTTCAAACAGTAGAGACAAAAGTGGAGCTTTCTGGCCATAATGCACAAGACCATATCTGTCCAAAACCAAATGCAACTCCTATACAACCATTAACACAAACACCTCACAGCAGTGCCGAGCACGGTGGTGCAGGTGTGATGATTTGTGCTTGTTTGAGCTTTTCATGAATGAATGCAACAAACTGAAGCAAAGGTGTAAAGAAGAGCGGTCCAAAATTCCTCCACAACAATGTGTGGCTGATAAAGTTATGCAGAAACTCATTACTTCAAGTTCTTGCTGCTAAAGGTGGTTCTGTTTGTGAAGTTTCAATTTATTTTGTATGTTTAGGTTGATTTTTAAATTGTGAACTATTCTTGTTCAACAGTGTCGGTTCTTAAACTAAACCATCAGACTACATATAACATTCAATCAACTCCACAATTATCTGCGTCACAGACACATGGAGCCTTTATGTTGGATTACATATAATTTTGTGGCTTTACATTTCTGGCTGAATAAGTTAAGAAAGTCTGAACATGCAGAACCTAAACAATAGATATGAATCCTCTTAAATGTATTCCATTAAACCCGAATGACCCCAAGCTGACCACAGGCGTTCTTTTCCAATGGGGAAATTAAAACCTTTTAAAAAACACATTTTTATGCATCTGTGAGTCTACAGAAGTAGAGGGTGTGACATTTAAAAAGTGCATTTAAGGTTTATGGCCACGTTTAATCTGTGACACTGCATGAGATGAGAAAGTATAATTGAGAAATATTTTTAATTTAATGCAATTTAAGAAAAATCTAGATGGAAATTGCCACATTTAAGCAAACAGCTTCGTGTTTGTTATACTCCTATTCTGATGAGCATCAGAGAATCATTTTCACCATCCCGACCTGACATTTGGGCTGTGAAGTAAACATATTTCTCTTTTCATGTGACATGGATAAATGGATGAATAATGGAACGGCAACCGTACCCTCTTCTGCAGGTGGTGTGATGGCACGTGTGTCACCGTGTGTGATAAATCCTTTTGGTCTGAAGACCTCACATGACAAACAACACAATATGTCCACCGTGATTGCAGCCTTAGGTTTGTGTTTATGTGTTGTGTTGTTGTTGTACAGAATTAGGTTAAAGTGTGCTCCGTACATCATATGCTCTCTAGACTTTGGCTAAAAATCAATCAACTGGCAGAAAAGAGACAAGATATGTATCATTTCAGAGATATTGACCACAGGTACAACAGTTTGTTCATGTTCACTCATGTGTGACATTTCGACATGAATCAGACAATGACAATGATTCGCCCAGGCTTGCCACATATGTCACAGACCACACGTCTCTATGTCACGTGTTCTTTGTTATACATGTGTATTGTTAGAATAGAATAGAATTCAACTTTATTGTCATTGCACATGCACAGGTACAGGGCAACGAAATACAGTTTGCATCCATCCAGAAGTGCTTTAGTGATATAGATATATTACAATATATATTAGCAATAATATAGATATGTGAGTATATTACAGAAATGGGTCTATTATGGTATGTTATAATGTACACGGTATGAAGTATATAAGTGAATATTCTATAACTATAAGTATGTACAGGCTGTAGTGAGTACAAGCTATGTACAGGATATAAATATGAAAAACTATACAGAATATGAAATAAATAACTTTACAGAATCTGAGATATACAGCTATACAGAAATGGGAACTATGCAAGTTGTAAACAGTTGTAAGGTTAAAAATTATCGTTAGTGTCTCATAGTTGAACTCTGTGTAGTGTTTCTTCTGTTTTGAAAAGCTTGAGGTGTGTGTTCATGAGTGACATGCTTTTTGAAACCATAGTACCGTGTTTCTGTTAAAAGGTAACTGTTACTCCTACACAAGCAGTCCCAGCGGAAGGAGATACATGAAGAGGATGTGGGACCTATGGAATATTCAACACGCAGTATCTACACTGACGAGGAAATAGAAGATGTGGAGGGTAAAGGTAGCAGCGGTTCCTGTGATAAAATGGAGCAAATAGGACAGCGACCTCCAAACTGGGCGAGTGGATCCAGCATCGGGCAGTTCCCAGGAACGACATCAGAGAAGAGCGCAGTCCTAGGAAGATACTTCGCAGGACCCTCAAACTCCAAGGCCTCTGGTAGAGGACAAGCGCTTTCTAATTAGCACACACCCACTCACATGACAATGAATGTATCTGGAGTAATTTGGGATTCGGTATCTTGCCCAGGAATGCTTTGACGCGTGGACTGAAGGAGCCAAGAGTCAAATAACTCACCTTCTACTACCTCAGTTACTGTTGTTGGTGTGGCCTTTTAGTTGGTGCCTTTTTCTCTCATCAAAAACGTTGCTGTATATATGCTGTATATCTACCAGGGTAAGTCCTTAGAGTATAAACAAATGTCGTGAAGGAGTTACAGTACTTGCATTGGATCACTGGCTTCAAAATAATAAAATAAAATTTTAAAAAAACTGAAAAAAAAAACAATGCATAGGTAGCACGCAGAGTAACGCGTTACTGTAATCTGATTACTTTTTTCGAGTAACGAGTAAAGTAAGGGATTACTATTGCAAAAACGGTAATTAGATTACCGTTACTTTCCCGTAGGAACACTGCGTTACTAAAACCGTGATTTCTTGCGAGAATGTCTCACGACAGTGACATAAGCGAGTGCACCGTTAGTGACAACAGCTGTGTGCAGATCAACAGTGGATCATATATCGATTGTGGGAGAGAGTATGAGGTGCAGCATTTAAAGCGTGGAAGTACTGATCTTACTTTGAGTTTGATTCCATAAAAAGTGACAAAAACATTAGTGTCCGTTGTGCGTGGGAAGAAAACTTCTTTTTACAGCGAAAAAAACCCCTAAACTTCCAAGCAAGCACCGAGTGCGCAACGACGTAATGGGAAACTCACAGCGAAAGTCGCGGATTCTTCAACTGACCGCGGCACACCTGCACCAGGGTAAACCTCCGCCTACCGCAGTGCTGCTTAATAGGTGAAAATAGAGCACCAGGACCGCTGAGTCTTTGACTTTATTTATTTTCTGCTGTGTTTTACTTGCATCTATTTGAAAGAGTGAGTGTAAACACAAAAAATATTTTATTTTATGTGCTGGAATGTGCAGAAAATAGGTTTAAATGTTAAACTAATTTATTCAACTCAGAGAATGTTGCATATAATTTAATTTTTGCTTGATGCATAAAGTTAAGATTAAAACTGATAAAACAAGTTAAAAAAAGAGATTTTTCCATTTGATTACATTTTGTATGATGGATTATGTAGAAAAAGTAGAATTGGGCTGAAAGATCTATCGCTTTATCACCTCTTCAGGTTGTAAATCGTGTTTTTAAAAAGTAACTAAGTAACTAAGTAATTAATTACTTTTGAAAATAAGTAATCAGTAAAGTAACGGGATTACTTTTTTGGGGAGGTAATCAGTAATTAGTTACTGATTACTTTTTTCAAGTAACTTGACCAACACTGGTAGCACGTTTACAGTAAGCCACTATTATGTGACTTCCTGCCTGCACACGTCATATAAACAGGTAGAACAATTGGTTGTCGTCATTAGCATTTCACACACTCCAAAATAAAGACTAAAGACTATCACTCCGGAAATCCTGGCTCAGATAATCTGGTGCTTACAGGATAAGAAAAGAGGACTTGGCGATTAAATCGCACAACTCCATTTCTCTGATTAATCAATTAGACCTAACTCCATTAAGTCTATCTGAGACATGGTCTCACAGTAAAATCTGTTCTAAGAAGTACAAACACTACGTCGCAACGTTGCTATCTCTCATAATGGTGCACTGACCTTGGAAACATTTCAAATACTTTATATACGCAATATGCTTTTCTAGTATCTTGATCTGACAAATCATAGCAGGATGTTTTCACTCTCCGGTCTCGGTGAGTCTTTCATCTCAAGTGTGCATTTAAATGTTTGCACAGTGTTAAAGTACATGTGTACTGATGTGTGTGCCAGACAGAGAGACAGAGTAAATATAACCATCCCATCTGTCGGGGCTGTGCAGGTGCTGTCTTAGAAGCAGAAGATTAGTGCTAAACTTGGAGAAGAGGGGGACTTGTGAGGAGGGGACAAGGGGCAAGTTAGGCGGTGACTAATGCCAAAGGCATAAATCTGGGGGAGACTGACAGCATCAGAGCAGCCGCTCAGAGGGAGGATGATTAAATGGAGAGACAGCAGAGCATGTGTGTGATGTGACGGGAGGGCCGCGCATGTTGCGCCCACACGAGAGATGAGGAACCGGGAGAAAGGAAAATGTACAGATAAGGAAGACAGGATGATAAAGAGAACTCGCACAATTCCTTATCTCATTAAGTCATTAAGTATGGTTGGACACATATATCCATACCCTAGTCAGGGTGATTAAGCAGTTGAAGCAAGAAAAAGCAAATCTCTTTGAGCATGAAAGTAAAATTGCTTTTAGTGAATGTGTGTATGTGAGTGTGTGAGTTTGTCCCCAGAGACTGGATTACTCCACGATTCACATCAAAACTGCTAGGTATTTCAGAGAAAAAAAGATTTTTTGCTTCATGAGAAATCCATGGAAATGTCCACAGTGATGAACAAAGTAAGGCTGTCTTTTCACCTCTGAGCTAAAATCCTGGGTATGCTGCTGAGTTTTCTAAGAAAAACTTAAAGTTGCATTCATCTAAATGTCCCTATTTTAGAACAGAACTTAGAAGCAAAATCCACAAATTATGTCCTCTGGTTATTCCTTTAGCGTCATGCTTTGTGAGATCAGATGATTAACTTAGCACTTTAAATGCAGAACAGAGAATTGGGCAGCTTTTGTCGCAAGAGATTCAAAGAGACACAAAAGTTAACATGAAAAGTTTTACAGTTTTTACAGACACATGCTGTTCACTAAATCTTCACAACAGACAGAAAAAAGAAAAGAGTTTTTCTATAAGGTTGGCAAAAAATAAGCCGTTTACAGAGATGCTAATGAGCTGCTCCAAGCTGTCCTTTCCAGTGTTTGTACAGCAGGGGTTACACTCATTATAATATATGAGTTTTCTTCTGTTTACTCAGAAGAACTCATTGTTGTTTCTCCAATAAGTAAATAGCACATGGCTACCTGTTAACAAGTGTCATGTTCCCACGTGTGTTTGTGGTTTCTGCTTCTTCTTTTTTTTTCTTAGGTTGTTTGGGATTCATAGTTTTATTTATTGGTCTGTGTATATAGATATATTTAAATCTTCAGTCTTACAAGCCTTTAGTGGAATCTTTAGTTCTTGTGTCAGCTGCCCAGTTAAGTTCATTCATGCGTCTGTTTCCCCATTCAATCATGGTTCTCACTTCCTGTTTTATTTTGATAGTTTTGTTTCTAGTGCCTTGTGTCCAATTTTACTTCCTCCCTCCTGTCTCATTGTCCGTGATTATTGTCACTTGCGTGTCCTGCTCTGTTCACTTCTCCTAACTGGCCTCATGTGTATAAAAGGTGCTATCTCAGTCTCAGTCTTGGTCTCAGCATCTTTTAATGTCTTCTGCATGTCTCACTCAGTTTTGATTTTTTTTTTTTATACTTTCGGTGGACTTTATATCTTAGACCTTTCATCATCTGAAATAAAGGCTCGTCTTTTGTTCCTTTAGTTGGTTTTTTTGATCTGCGTTTGGGTTCAGATCTCATGCTTTGTGACAGCCTGACTCTGCCATCAATGTTAAATGGTCAAATGAAATGTAAATCACATGCAGTGTTTCACAAACAAATGTGCTGATTTAATGTGTGAGAGAAAAGCAGAAATTGCAATAAATGAATAAATAATCATACTAATTCAAGTCATATAAGACAGGTTAAATGATCAGCATCAGTAATCAGGGATAAAACTGCATCTCTCAAATGGGTCAAAGAGTTGCTTAACATTAGAATCAAAACTATAAAATTCAGAATGGAAACTGTGTAAGGAGGTTTGAGACCTTAAATACATGTCATTATCCTGAAATTTAAAACAAACAACAACGAAAAACCGAGAAAAAACTTTTTGAATTTTTGTTAATATGTAGGAGAATTTACCTGAGGTGTGTCGCTTGATCACCCACACCCAGGTTTAAACACCATGTAGGCGTTATGATTAAAAAGGTGGGTGAGACGGCTTTGTGAATTTGGCTGCAGGTTCCACCGCATTCAGTGACTCAGCTAGCTTTCACCTTCTGGGCTGGTTCTGGAAAGATGCTGCATCATTAAGCACACACACACACACACACACACATAGACACACATACACAGACACATCATATGCATCAGCACCAAACAACATGTAATCCAGTACATCTTGACGCGATCACCCTTATGTCCAGTCAGAGCCCTGACTGAAACACATTAAATACTGAATTAACATGCAGGCAGAAAGGCGAGGGTCAGGTTATTCAAACAGGAACCATAAGGCAGAGTAGGAGGGCTTCCCTTGTGGCTGCATCAGTCACAGGACTCATCAGCACACAGACGTGCCTTAGGGGACATGGAAAGTTGGTGTGTCTCAACAGGGGGATCGTCTGTTTCATATATGCTCTAGTCATTTCTGTGGGTTGAAGGAAGGTCTGGCTAAAACCACGTCTTAAAGTAAAAGCACATTCCAGCACCTTGGCCAACAGTTCTGATAACAGTGTAATGACTAAAGTTATTTTTAAGCTCAGAAAGCCACAAAGAATAAACTGAGTGAGTAAACATGAATGGACCTTGCATTTTCTGATTGACTACTCGGCGCCCTGTTCCAACACTGGTTCAAACACTGCACTGCTCAGTGTAATTATGTAGCTTTAATACTCTATTGGCATTTTTCCATTTTTAGCTTGAAATACTGCCTGGTCAATTCATTAGGTACACCTTGCTAGTACCACGTTGGACCCATTCTTGCCTTCAGAACTCCCTTAAGTCTTAATGGCACCGATTCAACAAGGTGCTGGAAACATTGCTCTGAGATTTTGGTCCATATTAACATGAAAGCATGACACAGTTGCTGCAGATTTGTCAGCTGCACATTCATGATATGAATTTGTTGTTCCAGTGCATCTAAATGTGCTCTATGGGACTGACTTCTAGTGACTGTGAAGATCATTTGAATTCAGTGAGCTTACTGTTATGTTCAAGAGACACGTCTGAGATGCTTCTGGAAGTATTCTTCAGAAGATGGGCACACTCTCTTCATAAAGGGATGTGCCTGCTAAGTAGCAGCAGCAATACACAGTTAGGCTGCAGTGTTTACATGATGCTCAGTTGGTGCTAAACAGTATCACCCACTCTATTACACCATTAGACCACCAGCATCTGCCCAAACCGTTGATATAGGGCAGGATGGATCCAATAATTTAAAAAAGCATTACAATAAAAACACAGAGCTTTTTAAAAGTGTCATGGCAGCATCTAAATTTTTAGCAAACTAACAAATACTAAAATTAATTATTTCCTCTTTATTTTTTATTTTTTAGTAACTAAATAGTTGTGATATGGTTATGTGGGAAAATCCCAGTAGATCAGCAGTTTCTGAAACACAGACCAGCTCATCTGGCACGAACAACCATACCACGTTCAAAGTCTCTTAAATCACTTTTCTTTCTCATTCTGAACTTCAGCAGCTCTTCTCGCTCTTGTCTACATACCTAAATGCACCGAGTTGCTGCCACGAAACTGGCTGATTAGATATTTGTGTTAATGAGCAGATGAACAGGTTTACCTAATGAGGTGAGTGTGTAGTGGTTGCTTTACCCCCTCATAGCTTTTTGGTGTTGTGCTTGTTAAGAATACATTAGCTAAGATAAGGATAAGAGTTTTAAAAACAGGAGCCGGTGTTTTGTATTTGCATTAAAATTGAAAACAGCTTTATTGTAAGACAAGACCTGAGGTTAGCCATGCAGCACAGACTTTTCAGCTTAATTGTAGTGTCAGAGGTTTTCACTGCAGAGCAAAAAACATGGGTAGAACTAGCCTATCGTAAACAGCTTCATATTTACAAGCTTGGCCATGCATAACGTTGGTTTCTCTATAAAACAAACACAATCAGAGAAAGTCGGGGTTATTTTCTCTCGCTCTCTTCAGCCTGACTCATTGTGATAAATGAATGCAGAAAGAAAAGCTGCTTTCAAGTCTTTGGCTGGAAGACCTTGAGTTTACACAGTCATTTGCTGAATCCTTGGATGAGCAGTCCTTGAATAATTTTTCACTGCGCAATATGTTATAGTACGAGTACTAAGACGCAGTCATATTGATTTTAACCTTTACAAAGCCACAGCAAAGCCTTCCCCATGAACTCACCTATTGTGACGTGTGCAAAATTAAACGGTTATATCATAACAGTGACATAAATTTGTGCGATTAATCCAGCAGCTCTAGTTACACAATGTCCATTGTGGTTGTAATGGATTTATGTATTGAGGTAAAGGATTACAAGTCAGGGGCATTAGGGAGCAGTGCCTCTGCTCGCCAAAGCTGCGACTGAACAGCATCATCAAGTGGTCAGAACTCGGTGCTGCAGCATGGATGTGTAAGCGCTCCCTTCGTTATGACAAGCATGAAGTATGAGAAGAGTCACAGTTGTGTTTGCGTGAGGAGTGGCTGTTTAATTCAATATATTTTTCTATTTTTAATACTTGGAAGTTTGGAGCGTTTGCTTTTTTGTGCAAAACTGAGATATGGCTGCGTCATCTTTAAAATGAAGATATGTGAACAGAAAGACTTGACATCCGTGAGCATGACGAAGAACAAGAGCCTGATGTGAATAAAGACTGGGGTCAAAGGACCATCACACACTCTGAACTGTGTGCTCCTTGAAAAAGCAGACTTCATTCTGGCAGAAAATGATTTGTTGAATGGTGTCAGTCATAGTAGTCATCCCTCAAGCCTACTTCTCAAATGCTACTGGAAATCTGAATCACAGACTGCATCCTTTCCCAGAAGGCTGATGATGTGTCTGCTTCCAGATGGAAATGATGAGCACATTAGATCAGGAGGATGGACAGCTGCTCGTTTTCTTGTGATTTCAATAATAATAAAGAAAGCAATCAAACCGCTTCTTCTTATCTTGGTTACAGATCTGCCCAGGTAGCATAGGAGTGTCTGATTGATTGTATTTCCTTTCAGATAATTATTTTTATACTAAACATTGTTGAGCCCTTCTGCAGCTCCTACTGGCCTTGCAGTGGAAGTGCAGAAATCTTAGAGTGGTGCGTGAGCTATATTACCTAAATGCCTAAAGTGCCTGTGGTAGCCTGGAATATCCAACACTCTACATCATCATACTATCCTGTTTTTCTTTTTAAGATTCATTTTTTTTGTTTGTTTGTTTGTTTTGGGTTTTTTGTTTTAGCTTTTTGTTGACTGGAATTATGTGAGAGAAAGCAGGCAGACTGGATTATATATAACCGTAGAGTTTTCACAGCACCTGAAGTATTTGAAATAAAACCCTGTTCTTGTAGACATAGTTGCTACTCTCTGTTTTGTGTTGCAGAGTGGATCTTGGCCAGCAATAGCAGCCAAGCTAAAAGGTATCTGGTACCAAGATGTTAACAACAGATCTTTTAAATCCTGTAAGTTGTGAGGTGGGACCCCCATGGGGAATTTGGAGGCCAAGTCAACACCTTAAACTCGTTGTTGTGCTCCTCAAACCATTTCTAAACTATTTTTGCTTTGTGGCAGGGCACATTATCCTGCTGAAAGAGGCCACATGCATCAGGCAATACCGTTTCCATGAATGAGTGTACGTGGTCTGCAATAATGTAGATGATGTGTGTCAAAGTAACATCCACAGGGATGGCAGAAACCAAGGTTTCTTAGATCACTAGCCAAGGCATCACACTGCCTCCCCTGTCTTGCCTTTTTCCTACAGGGAGTGCAGAATTATTAGGCAAATGAGTATTTTGTCCACATCATCCTCTTCATGCATGTTGTCTTACTCCAAGCTGTATAGGCTCGAAAGCCTACTACCAATTAAGCATATTAGGTGATGTGCATCTCTGTAATGAGAAGGGGTGTGGTCTAATGACATCAACACCCTATATCAGGTGTGCATAATTATTAGGCAACGTCCTTTCCTTTGGCAAAATGGGTCAAAAGAAGGACTTGACAGGCTCAGAAAAGTCAAAAATAGTGAGATATCTTGCAGAGGGATGCAGCAGTCTCAAAATTGCAAAGCTTCTGAAGCGTGATCATCGAACAATCAAGCGTTTCATTCAAAATAGTCAACAGGGTTGCAAGAAGCGTGTGGAAAAACCAAGGCGCAAAATAACTGCCCATGAACTGAGAAAAGTCAAGCGTGCAGCTGCCAAGATGCCACTTGCCACCAGTTTGGCCATATTTCAGAGCTGCAACATCACTGGAGTGCCCAAAAGCACAAGGTGTGCAATACTCAGAGACATGGCCAAGGTAAGAAAGGCTGAAAGACGACCACCACTGAACAAGACACACAAGCTGAAACGTCAAGACTGGGCCAAGAAATATCTCAAGACTGGTTTTTCTAAGGTTTTATGGACTGATGAAATGAGAGTGAGTCTTGATGGGCCAGATGGATGGGCCCGTGGCTGGATTGGTAAAGGGCAGAGAGCTCCAGTCCGACTCAGACGCCAGCAAGGTGGAGGTGGAGTACTGGTTTGGGCTGGTATCATCAAAGATGAGCTTGTGGGGCCTTTTCGGGTTGAGGATGGAGTCAAGCTCAACTCCCAGTCCTACTGCCAGTTTCTGGAAGACACCTTCTTCAAGCAGTGGTAC
This sequence comes from Haplochromis burtoni, assembly GCF_018398535.1. Lineage (NCBI taxonomy): Eukaryota > Metazoa > Chordata > Actinopteri > Cichliformes > Cichlidae > Haplochromis > Haplochromis burtoni. The sequence continues at coordinate 531,709 of NW_024582565.1, read as the reverse complement.
AGGAAGAAGTCTGCATCCTTCAAGAAAAACATGATTTTCATGCAGGACAATGCTCCATCACACGCGTCCAAGTACTCCACAGCGTGGCTGGCAAGAAAGGGTATAAAAGAAGAAAAACTAATGACATGGCCCCTTGTTCACCTGATCTGAACCCCATTGAGAACCTGTGGTCCATCATCAAATGTGAGATTTACAAGGAGGGAAAACAGTACACCTCTCTGAACAGTGTCTGGGAGGCTGTGGTTGCTGCTGCACGCAATGTTGATGGTGAACAGATCAAAACACTGACAGAATCCATGGATGGCAGGCTTTTGAGTGTCCTTGCAAAGAAAGGTGGCTATATTGGTCGCTGATTTGTTTTTGTTTTGTTTTTGAATGTCAGAAATGTATATTTGTGAATGTGGAGATGTTATATTGGTTTCACTGGTAAAAATAAATAATTGAAATGGGTATATATTTGTTTTTTGTTAAGTTGCCTAATAATTATGCACAGTAATAGTCACCTGCACACACAGATATCCCCCTAAAATAGCTAAAACTAAAAACAAACTAAAAACTACTTCCAAAAACATTCAGCTTTGATATTAATGAGTTTTTTGGGTTCATTGAGAACATGGTTGTTGTTCAATAATAAAATTATTCCTCAAAAATACAACTTGCCTAATAATTCTGCACTCCCTGTATGTTGCATTGTGGTGCCAGGTGTTCCCCAGGTAAGCGATGCACACGCACCCATGTAAAAGATGTGATTCATCAGACCAGCCCACCTTCTTCCATTGCCTCATGGTCCAGTCATGATGCTCACATGTCCATTGTTGGCGCTTTCAGTGTTGCACAGGGGTTAGCATGGCTACCCTCACTGCTCTGCATAAGCAACACACTGTGATGCACTGTATATTGTAACACCTTTCTATGAGAACCAGTATGAACGTTTCTGGCAGTTTTAACTATAGTAGCTCACCTGTTGGATAAGACCTCAGAGGCCGGCCTTTACCCCCTTGCATCAATGAGTCGGACGCCGATGACGCTGTTTCACCATTGTTCACTTGTGATAGATACTGACCATAGCAGGCGAGGGACAGCCCACAAGAGCTGCAGTTTGGGAAATGCTCTGACTCTGTTGTCCAGCCATTAAATTTTGTCAAACTCACTTAAATTCTTACACTTGCCAATTTTTCCTGCTTCTAACACATCAACTTTAAGGACAAAATCTTCACTTGCTCCATGATGCATCCCACCCACCAACACGTGCCATGATGAAAAGATAATCAGTGTTATTTACTTTACCTGTCAGTGGTTATAATGTCATACCGGATTGGTGTACAGTCATGTGAAAGTCATTAGAAAAGTTCCACAGGTCTCTGAAGTCCTGTGGAAAACTAAGAACACCCTATGATTCAATAGCTTATAGAACCACCTTTAGCAGCAATGACTTGAAGGACTTGTTTTCTCTATGAGTTTATCGGTTTCTCACGTCATGGTGTAGGAATTTTGTCCGTCTTTTCTTTACATTGTTGCTTCAGTTAATTTGCACGCACACCTCTCTTTGAGTCCTGCCACAGCATTTCAATCAGGTTGAAGTCTGGACTTTGACTAGACCATTGCACCATCTTGATTCTTTTCTTTTTCAGCCATTCTGTTGTGAATTTGCTGCTGTGCTTGGGGTCATTGTCCTAATGCATGACACAATTTCAGCCAAGCTTTAGCTGTTAGACAGATGGCCTCACATTTGACTCTAGAATACTTTGGCATACAGTACGGTTCATGGTCGACTTAATGACTGTAAGATGCCCAGGTCCTGTGCCTGCACGACAAGCCCTCCACCACCAATCCCGTGCTTAACAGTTAGTATGATGTGTTTGTGCTGATATGTGTGTGGATTTCTCTAAACTAGTCATTATGGCGAAACATCTTAGAAGTCCTGTGGTTTGTTCAGATACAGCTTTCAAAACCAAAGACGTGTTGACATGTTCTTTTAGAAAGAAGAGGCTTTCTCACAGCAAAACTTCCAAACAAGCCACACCTGTTCAGTTCTTTTCTAACTGTACTGTCATGAACTTAATCAGGTAACATGCTGGCTGAGCCTTGTTGTGTCTGAGATGTAGCTCTTGAATTTAAACAAAACATCTCTTGAACATTGCAGTCTGATCTTGTGGTAAATTTGAGAGGACATCCACTGTTGGGAAGATTGTGGCATTATGTGTCATGGTTCTCAAGATCTGGAGAGGTCGTGGTGTGTGTATTTTTTGTCTTAACCTCTCCCACCAGGGCGGAACTGGACCTTGGTTCCCCGCCTCTGAACCCACCCTGAACACACACCTGTGGCTCATTCACACTGATCCTGGCAGACTACTTAAGATGGCAAGAGAGGCTGCTTCCTCGCTGGATCGTCACATTACCAAGTGTCAGTGTAGCGTTGCCTATGAAAGTGTTCCTTTGATCCCCTAGAGTTTCCTCCTGACTTTGTTTTTTCCTCTGTGTACAGGCCTTCTAGACTCCCTGCCCGTCTTCCCTGCCGTCTGGATTTCTGTGGATGTGTGTGAGTGAGCGTGAGCTTCTTAGTGTGGACATTTTTGAGTTACGGATCAAGTGGAAGAAGAGCGTGTGTGTACCCCCGTCTTGGACCTTCCCTTCGGACCCCGCCCTACTCCCTGGAGCCCCGTGTTATCTGTTCCACTGTATATATGTATATATTCTCACTTGGTGTCACATTGCAAATAAACCCTCACCTTCTCTCTAAACTTCAGAGTCCTGCGAGTGAGTCCTCTGCCTACTAATCTGTGACATTATGTTAAGAACCCCCTGAATGCTCCAGCCCTGCAAATTGCCAAAACTTGCTAATCATCACTTAAGTGCATTTGATTATACTTAGCTTTAGGACTGCATATAGTCCTTTGAGCAGTGTCCTTTTCAAATGACTGTAAATATCCACACTTTGACTTTCTGTATAATCTCATCTTTCTAAATGTCTAACTCTGCATTTCACATCTCCATCTCCTTCTATACCGCAACTCTATCTGTTTATCTCAACCCTTGTGCTGTCCTGTCACTCAGTGGTGAATACGTTACCTCTACCTATACGACAGAAACCTGTTGCATAACATCACAGCCTTTAAGCTTGGCTGCACTCTGACATCAGGAGCAGCATTATCCCTCCATCAGCCGGTCCAGACGTACAGGTACACACTGCTGCCCTGTCCCATTGTCATTCAAATGTTGGGTTGGTGATTGAAGTGCTTATCTCTCCTAATCGGAGTGTGTAAAGGTATTACTGCAGAGGGAGAGCCTTGCCACACCAACTTTGATATGGAAAATCACATCTGTGAGCTCCCAAACAACATTATCTACAGAGAACTGAGTATACCAGGTAAAACCTTTTTTCTGCAACCCCTCCATCTGTTGTCTTGGATTAGCTCCATGCTTATTTTGTTTTTTTTAGATCCTCAAAGACTTAGAGAGCAGGGAGGCTGAGGGAGATTAACAGGGGGAAGCAAATAAAGAGGCGAACACACGTCTTGTTAAAAGTAACATTTGTAAGCTTATTATTTTGTTATCATGATCATTGTTATAACCTCTGTTATGGTTCGTTCAGTTTACAGTTTATTTTCAAGTTCATTTAAAGTCATTCCAGTCGAAGGTAAACATGATTGTAATTGTTGTTTCCAACACTAGTAAATGCTTTTATTGTTTTGCCAGACAACAATCAGTCACATTTTCTCATTCATACGCACACATGGAAAGATCAGAAACAAAGAGTCTGTCGCTCGCTCACTCACTCGCTCTCTCTCAATAATTTGCACACACGAACGCACCCATGAACACACATACATGTTTTCTCGCCCGCGTGTCTGAGTTCTTAAGTGCAACTTCTTGAAGAGTGATTTAACCTTTCAAACTCTTCAATTCTCCCATTGGACACCCGAACCCAAACCTTTCCTCCTTCACCCTCCCACCATGAGCTATATGTACACCTGGGGCTGGATCACACATGGTCTTTTAATTGTTTGTTTATTTCCACAGGCACAATCTCTTGTCAGGGTGACATTTCATTAGACTTACTTGCATTCTTTTCAGTTTTTCTTACTAGACATATTGATCATTTTAACCCATTTAGGTCTCCAAAAAGGCCAAAATAGGTAAAAATTACACCTTTAAAAAGGTTCAAAATATATCTCTGCCTCAGTGAAACATATGCTATCTATATACAATTAATAGCAAACAGACATAGTTTATTTTAAAAGGTTATCACTTTAGTACTTCCCTTTTATAAATCTGGGATTTCTTTAAGATAAAAGCACATGGCCAAAATGAAAACGAGAACAGCTAAAACAGATAACAAATACCAACTTTCTGTCCACACTATAAAATCCTCAACTCAAAAATACTTGATCTTACAATTCCCATGATGCAACTCTGTAACTCCTCTCAGAAGTCATGTCTTGTACAAGCCTATATTTTTCAAATGTCATGGCCCTTACTGATTAAACAAGACATCTATTTAAAATTTCAAGGCTAAAGTTCAGCTTAGTTTACTTATCCGTTTAACTTTTCTAAAGGTTAAAGTTATCATAATTAGGCATGTGGACTGCCAGGAAGCTGTAGCCAGTAGTTCTCTGTTAAGCCACTGAACTGTACCTCTTTCCTGTGCTTGCAGTGTTGGCAAAAGGCTAAAATAATGGCTTCAAAACTGGACTTCACAAACCAATATGTGATGTCACTGTTGCTGTGCCCGTCTTTTATTTACAGTCTATACCCCAGAGCCAGAGATTACATTAAAAACGTTCTCACGAGTTCACTAATGCTCCTAATTATCTCCTAACTCATGTATATAGTCACCGGAGCGTCTTTTAAAGGAAATAAAGCGACGCGCCAGTGTTGTTGTTAAAAACATAGTATGCAGCATGACTTTACCTTAAAGTTGAACGAGTTGAAGAGAATCACAGAGTGCAGCCCAGGTTTACATAAAGCTTAACCCAACCCAATTTTCAAACTTTTAAAACCCGTCTTCCCATCTCAACATAAGCAGTTATGTACCACAGCAAACTCAAGAAAACTGAAAATTAAAAAAAGAAAGGAAAGGAAAACAACCGCAAAGAAAACTGAGCTTCAAGTTTGTAAAAATGCTTACATCACATTTCACCTTGTCAGATTTCAATACATTAGAATTCCATTCTGTTCTGTTGTGACATTTACACGAGTACTTGAACGCCTCACGTACCGGTGGGCGAGCCGCGTGGCGTCAGTCCTTATCGACTAACGGCCAGCTCACAGTCCATCGTCATCATCCTCTTTATTATCATTATAATCAACATCACCTTCATCATTGTTATCAGCTACTATGGTAAGCCATGCCCTACTAGAGTCCATCCGTTGGCAGGGTAGGGTAACCATGGTGAATAAGGTGCTAGTTGCTATGGAAACGCTATTCTGAAGCAACCAACTGGTACATTTGTTTGAGTTTTGGACTGCTGTACCTCCCCACCAAAGCACTTGGTTTGTATGTATAACTTGCTGCTTTAGTCGTGTTTTGATTTTTTTTATTTTTTTTTTTGCGTTTTCATACTTATAAGATGTACAGTATGTAGATGTATGTATATTTTTAGGCTGTTAGTACCTTTTAAAATAGTCTCTCTCTCTCGCTCTCAAACACAGACAAACAGCACACTCGAGATGGTTTTGTTTTTTCCCCACTCGGGCACGCATAAAACACACTCAAACAGAAACGCAAAAGTGTGGCAACTGACATATGGGCGTAAAGAGGACAGGGTTGGTAGAGCAGGCCGCTAAACCAACATGGCTTGGACAGGACCTATTTATTGATGCTCGTGTGAGTGACTGCTCCTCCTCTCTCGTCCCCTCCTCCGGGTTCCCCTTCCTCTCCTCTGAACAGCTTGCAGTCGCTTGTGAGGAGCGTAGTATTGCTGAGTGTATCCATGGCTGCTCGATGGCCATCGTGTGCTTCATTAACCTCGGAGCTGGCAGAGGACGAACTGAGTACTTCAAGGAAAAGACAGAAAAGTAGCACAGCAACTTCTAACGTCCACAAACCCTTGCACTGTCTGTCAATGCCACATATTCAGGTTCCTTTCCCCCTCTTCTATCTTTTCCTCAAAATGGTGAGTCGACATTTAAATGCTTTGTATTTTCCCATGACCCCTTTCTGTCCTTTTGCCTTCTGAGCGCTGATGGTGAACACAGAATGACACAGCATAGTGGAAATGGCAACTGAAACACTGGTGGTCTGGAGTCCCAGGGTCTATCTGTGTATGAACTACCGGCTACTTTGACTACATGGGGCCAACATAGTTCATCAGCTGGCTCCATTTTTTTTTTCCTCTGTGTGCTGGGAAAAGCTCCCAGCATCAAGATAAACAACAACAAGAACAACAAAAAGGCAATTTCAGTTCAGTACTGCTGAAATCTATATGAATCAGTTCATTTCAGTTCTATTTGTTGCAAGAAACTATGGCAACTAGACTTAAGGATTCTTACAGCCAATCAGATCCAAGGGAAAGTCTTCAAATAGGTTTCAGTTTGGTGGTTGGATTTCATCTTTTTATTAGGATTTGAGCTCCACCTCACCTGTGGAATAAATGCTTTGTGTGGTGTGCAGGATTCAACAAGCTCAACATTTGGCCTGCTCATGCACACACACACACACACACATTCACACACACGCACACAGAAACAGAAAAACACACACTCACAAACAGTCTACCCCCACCTGCACCTGTGGGCACAGGCTGACTTTAATGCCAGATATGGTTCAGTCTGTGTCACCAAGTGTCTGAAGGTGCCTGTACTCTGCCAAAACCACACTCCCTCAAACACACAGCTGTACACACACAGACACACACATGCACGCACGCACACAAATGACACACGCACTCCCTCCCCACACACACACATTGTGATTCTTCCAAACTCTAATTTCAAAGTCTTGCTCCTCTTGCTTTCTGCACTATTTGCCTCTCCTCTCCTATCCTCTCCTCTGATATTGTACACCTTCCCAAGGCTAGTTGGCATGGTGACGCTAATGGGATGGCCGTTGCTAGGAGATGCAGAGAGCGGCCAAAAAGAGCATCGTCACGGTGAGAAGAAGGCGATCCCTGGATGGGCTGCTTCCACTGACGCTCTTCTCCAGCTTGGGAATAACAGGATTAAATTCAGCTTGAAAAATAAAAGAGAATGAGAAACTATTAGAACGCAACAACAACAGGAGAGAGACAGAGAGATCTTAATTATAATCATGTCAGATGAGAATTTTTCTGTACTTTTAATCCAAGGTTTTATTATTTGGTCATTCAGATGCCGTCTTTAACATCGGCAGCGCTCCTTATATTAGCTGCAAAATTTCTATGTCTGATCTTAGACCATGTTAAGGACAGTTTTTTCCAACTTTCCGATGTATCACCACTATAACCACATGCCACTTTATTAGGTACAAATGTTCAGCAATTTGTTCATGCAAATATCTAATCTAATAATAATATCTAATCAACCAATCACATGACAACAATTCAAATGCATTTAGGAACATTAGACATGGTCAAGTAGTATTAGGTAGTTTCTTTGTACATTTTGGGCTCCTTAACATCAAATGAGCATCATTTAAACACCACAGCGATCCTAAACATTGCTGCTGGCCTGACAATCCCTTTATGACCACACTGTACATATCTTCTGATGGCTGCTTCCAACAGGATAATATGCCACGTCAGAGAGATCAAATCATCTCAAACTGGTTTAATGAACATGAAAATGAGTTTATTGTACTCAAAGGACCCCAAAATCACAACCTGAAATCCATCTCAATACAGTAGAGCCCCTTTGAGATGTGGTGGAACAGGAGATTCGCATCATGAATAAATGTCAGTGCCTTGTTAAATAGATGCTCTCTAGGCAAAAGAGGTTCAACCCAGTAATACCAAGTGGCTGGAGTACACAATAATACACTAAAATAACAGATAATATAAAATATTAGCAAGAGCCTCTACTAATTGAGACTTCAGCTAAACTTCGGGGTACAAAATTTAGGCACTTTTTCCCCCTCAGGTGGCGTGGCTGGGATGTGTTATTCTGTATAGCAAAGTATCACAGGGTGCAGTACCCAAACACACTGAGCCTTTCAGGATTTCTGTTGGTGTGTTTTTAGTTTTAAACAAGCATTGTTATTTCAGCTAACTGCTATCTCTTGTTACCTGGCCTCTGTACCAGGACTACAGCTGGCTTCAAATGGAGCACTTTGTTTTACAGTACACTCCACTGACACAAAACAGTCACAAGTCCTAAAGAAATATCTTGATTTTTGAAACAAGAATACCATGCTTACGCAATCCACAAAGCATAAGTCTGCATTATGTTGTTGTTCAAAGTCTGGCTCTTTGTCTCAGACGACATGTTGCCCATCCCTGTCTTAGATCATCTGACCAGATGCTCCAGGTGGTTTCAAGTCCAAGTTACAAACAAAGAGGTTTTGTACTTTTTCAGCTGGCACCTCTAAGCATCGGAACAGACTACCCGTTCATATCAGATCTGTCCTACATTTTTCCCCTCTAAATCCTCGCTTAAGACCTACCTGTCTGACAGAATTGAGACCCGTATGTAATTGGGTAGGCAATGTAACAAAGTGATTACTCTTTAGATTATCTATTGCCCAGTTGTCTTTTTTCCCTGTGTTTTGGTGGCATACTTCTGCAACACTTTTTTGCTGCTTTGAAGCGTTCTCTATAAATAAAACTCGGCTCATCCTTCAGTGGAACATTTAAAAGCGTTTATCTGGCTTCCTAAATGTGCTATAATCTGGTTTCACAGCACAACTTTTTCTCAAATGTGACAAAAAAAATGATGACAACCCAAGAGAACAAAAGGCAGCTTTCAGTCTTACTCCCACTGAAATATGGTCAGTCTGCACTAAAAACAACACAAAGACTGCAGCTGTTACCAGACAGCATTCATTGTTCTAATAAGGTGACACATTGCCCATCATACCTGAGACATAAATCTACTGTATGCACTGTAATAGCCCCAATACCCCTGCACTTACACCTGGAAACAGGCTAAAAATAGGTTTCTTGAGGGCAACACACCAAACTTTGATGTCTAGTCAAAGTGAGAAACACATGACCGAGCAGACAGTTTGCTACAAGCCTGCACCTATGAGACACACGCAGGGGCAGACACTCCCTCTGTAGTCATTTGATTAATAAGACTGGAGACCAGACAGGAGCACAATTTTCTGTCTGTACAGAAGGTCCCTGATGCTGATTAGCAACTATTGTGTTTACGGTCTGATGGCATTGAAATAAAGCAGGGCTGCTCTCAGTGTTTCCACTCGTCGCTGTATCTATCTCCAGAATATTTCCAGCTGCTCCGTGGGTCAGACAGGAGAGTAATGACTCTCTGACACCTGGTTTTAGAGATGGGCTTCTCTGGTATGCTTTGCCAGCCAGTCTAATGAGGTCCATGCAGCAGCGGAGCTCAGGTTAAATGCTTTGACCGTGGTGTAACTGAGTATGCAGCTGAGGGGTCAGGACACTGTGCGGCTTCAAACTGTTGTTTTGGTGCTGACTGACAGAGGAATGTGGTTTTGTAGACACCAACAGCAGACGGCAGAGCATCTCGTACAACTGGTTCCAAAGTGAGGCTCTGCTAATCGCCCCATTACACAGAGACACACAGACACTCATAGTCTGCCACTGCTGTTAATAACCGTATAATTATTGGCGTACAAGTTGTTTGTGCAAAGGTCATGTGAGGTGCATTGTGACCTTCTGACATGCTGGGCTGAGCTAAACATACAAACGTCTGCATGTACATATTACAGTGCACAAAAAGCAAGTAGCATCTACCTAATAATTAAGAAGCTCAGACAGCTGTAAGTGTCTATAAATCTGGAAGTCACGAAATACAGTGTTGTGCAAAAGTCTTGAGCCACCCATCATATTTCCTGGGAAACTTGCCAAGACATTTTTGAAACATGTGTAAACCGAAATGGAAATATAGTATATTAGGCAAAAACAAAGTTTTTACAGTTCTCATGAGCTTGAAAATCACCACCTTTATACTTCTACACAGCCTGAATTCTCTGAGACAAGCTTTCCTGTCATTTCTTCAGGAATAGTTTTCCAGGCTTCTTGAAGGACATTCAAAACTCTTCTTTGGATGTTGGCTGCCTTTTGTTCTGTTCTCTGTCAAGATGATCCCACACTGCTTCAATAATGTTGAGGGCTGGGCTCTGGTGAGGCCAATCCATGATTGATGGTGTTCCACTGTGTGTTTTTCTATTTAGGTGTGTGTTTGCAGCACAGGCAGTGTGTTTGGGATCATTCTCGTGCCAATCAGATGCTTTGCAGATGGTATTTAATTTAAATCAAATCAGAATCAGAAATTTCTCATTTGGATTCATCACTCCATCAGACCTGTTGCTCCCATTTTTGTGTAATTTGGCCTTTTCTCCCTGTTTCCCTTCCATAAGCTTCTTTAAGAGTGGCTTCATTACAGCCACTCTTCCACTGAGGCCATTTCTGATGAAGCTTCAGTACAGTAGATGGAACAGCTGAATATCTAGATGCATCTTTCCTGTGTCAGGTCTTTGCATGATTTCCGGATGCTGGTGTAGATACTATTTTAGAGCTGTCACTTGTTTGTCCACCACTTGTCCAGTTTCCTCAGTTTTTTTTACAGAAAGCACTACACACCCGAAAGAGATATTTTATTCTGTCAAACTATATTATCTTTGACATTTTTCATAGACTCAGATAAAGAAATGAAAGGAAATCGTGTGTTTTTGCTACAGGCTGCTAATAATAAAGAGTCTAAAGATGTGCCAACACACAATACTGGTTCATCCCTTGAGTTAAATAAATAAATTGAGTGATTAATAGCTCAGTGATAAAGGACTTAACAAAAAAATCATCTGACATTTCCCTCAGACAGAAAGACTGTACTGAAAATTAGTGAAAAATCAGCCAATGCCCAAAGAAAAACTTTGAAAGACTTTCAGGAAGCCTGGAGAACCATTGCTCACGGCCGCTTTTTAAAAACTGCAAGAAAGTCTCCTTGGAAGCCAAATATAGAGTTGATCGTCAGCTTCAGGAGACGTGAAGAGGAACCTGCTCCGCTTTGCATAAGTGGAAACGTTGTAGAGAGAGTGCCCAGCTTTAAATTCCTCGGCACACTCATCTCACACGGACTCTAAACACAACCTCTCGCGTGAAGAAGACACAGAAGCCATTTGACTTCTTAGAAACACTGCAAAGAGCAAACCTGCCCAAACAGCTGCTTGTGTCCTTCTACCACAGCTCGGTGGAGTATACTTAGCCTGGCATCTTGGTGTGGTATGCCAGCTGCACCGAGGCTGACAAGAAAGCTGTTCAGAGAGTCATTAAATCAACATAGAGGACAACCAGCTACCTTCACTCGAGCAGGTCTACAGACAATCAAGGTCCAAACGGCAATCTATCCATCTGTAGCACTCAGAGACAGGCTTCAAATTTCATTGTACTCCCATATAATCAAAAATAAAGGCATTCTATTCTAAAATATAAGAAAATAAGAGTAGCTTTTGCACAGTGCTGTAGCTTAGACTGGATTACGTCTGTCTAATCTGTATTTGTGAAGGAGTGTGTGAGCTAAATCCTCTTTTATACACATTTTATACTACATTATGTTACTGTGGGAGTATAAATCTGACCTTATTCTGTATTTTATGAATACTGAGTAATTTAAAAAGAACTTTTACAGCATTATGCAATTCAGTAGAAACGTCCTGGCATAAATAATTTAAGAGTGACTTTGTTGACACTGTGAGATGTGTTGAGTCTTCTCAGAGCTTATAATTTGTGGTGCTCTTGCATCAGAAAGCCCTCATTAAAGGGGCACTGCAGTGATTTAGTACTGCATTTTTACATAGTACTGAGGCTTCAGAGACGCAGGTTAGAAAAAAAACAAACACACAAAAACGGTGACCGAGACTGTTACAAGAGTGCCTTTCATCAGATCCCGCCTGACTGGTTCATACACACGTCTTTCAACATAGTCTTTATTTAACAAACATCTCGCAGAGCCTCCGAAGACAATAGTCAACTGTCTGCAAAAGCCGCGCAGCTCTCGCCGCGACTAGTAAACAGAGTTTGACATGCTAAATCAGAGGCAGGTTACTTAAAAATAAAGAGGGAACGTTAGCTAAACAAACACTGGCTGTCCAAACAAACGCCACAAACAAACAGCTGTTAGCTTGCTGAAGAAATTCAAAAGAAACTGACAGCAGACCGCATGCATGTATGCAAATAATTACGCTTTCCAGGAGTTTAACTGCAAGTAAACAGAATCATTTGCAGTGACATTTGGAAGGGATAAATGGTAAGCTCGAGTTATTCATGTTATTGGGCAAATAATAAATAAAACACATTTTAAATATTTACTTATTTGTTACACTTTGCTCCAGAATGCACTCGACCATCTCGCTTCTGTTTTTCTCGTGTAATCTTAGCTTTGTAAACCAAATATTTAAGCCGTGTTTAAAGGTTGCAATTGTGTTATTCAGCTCTCCCATACACCACAAAAATGCACAAATAGGTTTGCACGTTACAGCAGACGTGTAAGCTTGCCAGATAGAGGTAGTTTAAACTGGTTGAGTGCAAACTGTCTCACAACTCTTTCTACAAATTGACCTAAAAAACAGTGACAGGTACTTTCACACCTAAGTCCAGCTAAAACAGTTGTTTTTCACTTTTGGGGCAGTTCGATTGGAGAGGTGTGATCATTCACGTACAGATAGACCCCCCGCTTTTTTTTTTCGAAAAAAGGTCCTCACAACAATCCGAAATAAGTTTATTTGTGATGAGCACGGGCTCTTGACCTCGATGCAACTACCGGGTGACCTGGAGTTTGAGCTCCTGTAGCCAGGTGTGCTGTAATGTGGCAGGGCTCACAAACTGCCGTCCTAAACACCTGACTTTCCTCTCACCTCTGCTTTGCCAGCTATATCTTAACACCCAGTGGGCTGAACTTTCACACATCCCTTGCAGTGGCACATCATGATTACCTGCTACCTTTTTTCCTCAAAAAGAAACCACAGCATAGGGAGAATTTACAAAATTTACAAACTGCAGGTATGAAAACGTTGATCTGTAACTGTGCTGTCTTCTGCTGCCAAGTACCTTAAACACACTGTGCTCATAGGAATAGTAATTGCTACAACAAGCCCCATTAACAAGAACACGCTACAGATTTTTCTACTAATGGCCAGAGCTGATCATCGGATGCAGTAATCTGAGCCAACAGGGTGGGAAAATGAGCGTCCTCCCACTGAAAGCCTTCAGTAATCGCACGGTTGCACGGGGAGCAGCTAGCGCCATTCCATCTGCGTTGTAAATGAGATCTAAATGAAATCTAATGCTAGTGGCCGTATTCAGCAGGGAACCACATTGATTGAAAGGGGAAGGTGCCCAGGAAATAAACTGCGAGGAGAGAAGGGGGGAGAAAGACACGGGTGGGTTCCAATACGCAACATTTGAGTCATTTCAACATTTCTACACACAATAATCAGGCAGATTTGAACTGCGCAGTCTGTGTGAAACTTCAGTAACAGTAATTAAAACTACGATGTGAGGACGTCTAACCGGCAGCCAGGAGGACTGAGAGCGAAGGAGGAGAACAGGAAACTGTACCACTTCTTTGTCTTCAGCTCGTTTCGCAGCTCCCTGCTGATCTTCTCACTTCCTCTCACACCACTTGGGTTATCGTATTAATTTAATTGGCAACACAGCACTACAGGTGAAAAAGACCCATAGGGGCTGGGGTAATTTCTTTTCAGCTATTGTGTTAGCCGCTCACTATCAACAGTACAGCTAGAGTGCCATGTCCTCGAGCTGTCTCTATCAGTTTAACACATTAAATGTAGATATTCTTCTGTTGAAATGATCTTTAATGTCCTTTTCCTTCGCATAAAAAATCTGTACATGTGTAGCGAACAGATTTTATTTTGCAATAATCATGTTTTGCATTTACTGTATTAGAAAAGAAAGCAAGGAAGGACCAAGTACTGAGGAAATGTGATAAGAATATATCGTACATATTGTAATATATTGTTGCTAAGTAGCGAATGGGAATTTTTAGCTCTAAAAATTGTTTTTGGCATAAAAATATTTCAAACTTTTTTTAATATCACAGTGATAGTGTTAATGAATACCATAAAACCTAAGATAAATATCGCTTCGGGGCGGGAAAAGTATTAAACGAGGGAAAAACTCAATTTCACACATCAAAAGGTGAATAAACTGAGTTTAGGTGGCTTTCTCCTCGACTGCATTGCTACTTGTGCTCTCGGAGGAAAAACGGAAGATGGGAATTAAAAGGCAGAGGCATGAGGAGGGCATAGAGAAAGGAGATGGAGTGAGAGTGAAATAAGATGAAAGAATGATGAGAGGAAAAAGAAGCGAGGGAGCGGTATCTCACAGAAACTCGCATGACCTGCAGCTATTTGCCGCAGCCAGTCATGAGTTTTCTTACGACAATTATTAGAACAAACTGACTTACACGCGTGCGCGCATGCGAGCGCGCGCACACACAAACACTCAGGCACACGGGGAGATTAACAACAACGCAACGCCATATTTTACAAGATACCTTGGAGGAGAGCGTGTGATAGCTAGACAGGATTATGATTGATACCAGCATGCCTGGTTGTGTAACGGCTGCTGGATAGGTAGGCCAAGCTACCTGCATGTTGTTACTGTGTTGCTATGCTGTTGCCACAACACTAAAAATCAACAATATGAACAGGTGATCCCAAAGTCTGTCATTTTTTGATTTACTTCTTCGCTTCTCTCTTAAATCGCTGCCAACAGATTTCACATTATACACACGATCAATTTAATCATATAACTCCAAATCGGAGCAACACAACGACAAACAGGAAGCACTTCCAAACGGGCAGGGGCTATCTGAATACGGGATATCTAAAGAGGCCCCGCTTTTCTGAATGAATTTTATACTTTTTGTTGTAAATTTTCAAGAAACTCTGTGTTCTCTGCTCATCTGGGTGAAAACGGCATGAAATGTGTGAAATGAATATTCATGTCGTTGTTTAGCAGGATCAGCAGCTTGCCAAGCCAGCTGGCGCTGTGAAGTTAACTGCGCTGAATATCATTTCACTTGGTTAGCCACTTTTGATGCTGCACAGTCGCACTGCCATCTATATCAATATCATTGGTCAGCCAGCTGACGCGTTCAAAGAATAATGCTGATGATCTTCTACCATATGCGTTTTTTTTAAAATTGCAAGCAAATCCAATACAAGCGTGTCGTATCCATGTTTGCAATAATCCGCTGCTGAAAATACAGCGAGCAGCATTAATAGGAAGTTGTTATTCCATATTTTCAGTCACTTAATATTTCAGACTAATAACTAATACATTGTTGCTTGTTTATGAATTTATGAACGCTTTGTAAAAGGCAAATAATTTGATTTCCTTGATTTGGTACTAAAGTGATCAAAATCAGAGTCTGTCGCTGTTTTTGTGAATCGAGCTGCAACAGACAGATGTGTCTTACACTTCCTGAACTTCCTGTGTGTATTACTCACCAAGCTCATCAATTTTTAGGCCTGGTCTAAGCGTGTAGACTCCATCTGTAGGCCCTGGCTCATCGTCCACATCAGAAGCTGTGTGAGAGAGAGAGAGAGAGAGAGAGAGAGAGTGAAAAGTAATTGAGCTGGGTAGAGAAAAAAAAGGGAGCAGGGGTTAAACTATTGCTCCAACCAAGAGGACTTTAATTACTTCCAACATGACATCCAATAGAGTGGCATGACAAGGGTGCAGGGTTGAAAAACCCCACAGCACGCCAACTGACAAGCCACAATATCACAAGAAGCCCTGACAAAAAGATAGAGAGAGACGGGGAAAAGAGGGAATGTGAGGAGAGGCAGATCAAACTGAAGAGAGTCAGTGTGTGAAAAGGGATGGAGAGTGATGGAGTTGTGGGGGTGAAAGAGGGAGGAGAGGTTAATACTACAAAGGACCGGACAGGCCAGGGATCAAAGTCTGTGTGTGTGTGTGTGTGTGTGTGTGTGTGTGTGTGTGTGTGTGTGTGTGTGTGTGTGTGTGTGTGTGTGTGTGTGTGAAAGTGAGTGAGAGCGGGTCGAGAGATTGAAGGGTGGCAGGAGAGCGAGAGAGGATAACACTACATATACATAGCCACCCACTGACCGCACACGGCAATAAATGGATTCTGACAGGGAGAGAGGGAGGAGGGGTGGAAGAGAGAGGGAGAGGAGTAGAGAGGAAGCAGGAGGGGGTTGAGGGCCTTCAAAGCTGAAGCTGCTCCCTTTTTTTGCTGCTGTAAAGAGAGGGAGAGAGAGAGAAAGTGAAAGAAGAGTGAGACGGGGAAGAAGAGAAAAAAGAGGAGCTGGGACGTGGGGGGCTATGCTGTGAGTGAAAATGCTGCAGGAGACTCAGCAGCAGTATTAATAGCTCTGCCTGTTTTAGGCTGTATTTAGATTGTGTGTGCATCTGTATGCAGAGAGTGTGTGAGTTCGTTGGGAGCCTGGTGCTTTCCAGATGGGCAGAGTGGCCAGATGGGTCCAGGTAAAGCCTGCGAACAAGTCCAAGCATTATAGGTCAAACATCACCCCCCCCCCCCAAACACAAAGCAGGAGACTTACCCGTGGAGCAGCAGACGTACACTCGTAGTCTCAGACAGGCGCGTCCGTGGTGATGAGTGGGCGTGGCTGCACAACAAAATAACACACAATAAATTAAATGCCGTGTGCACTTTTGTTACAGAGCTTGTACTTAAATATAGCCAGAATTAACCGTTTGGGTCACTATTATCATGCATTTGTTAAACAGAAAAACAATCAGCCAGATGTTATGTTACTACTACTTGACTAATCAACCGGCTGGCAATCAGCGACACAAAACAATGACTCGAGAAGGTGGGTAGAATGTTTTATTGCATGCGGCTCACTGTGGTGTATAGTTTAGTGTTGGATTTTTCATGTGAAGCAGTGAGAGCAGTGGTCTGAAAATGTTAGGATGGCACATGATTCTTGTAGATTTGCTCACTTACCTACCAGAATCCTACGTTAATATTACCAAACCCCCAAATACACACAAATATGTACAGGAGTAAATGAGTACTGCACCGATTATACAGTCAGTAATATCTGTTTTGGCACTGTTTTATGACAGGCTAAAAGTTCATTATTTATAGAGTGGCTTGTTGGCACAAAGTGCTGCAAGTTAATTTGATTAGCAATCAACAAAATGGATGAGCCTGCACGGCTGCAGGGCGATATGAATAAATGTGAGGCTGCAATTTGTCATCCCCATATTACTCGAGGACATGACTTGGATGATCGAGCCGAATATTCAAAGATAAAAGTTATATGTGTAATATTATAACGAGCAGGGTTTTTTTTAACCTGCTGCTCTGACCTCAATAACATCGTTCTTTAATATTTATATCTAGACATTTACGACATTAGTGAAATTTCTTTTATAAGATATACAGCAGGTTCGATTCCACTCACAGATGTAGTAATACTCCTGGCCGACGTGGAACTCGTAGCCCAGCGAGAAGGCGCTGTAGCGCTGGAACTTCTCGGAGAACTTGATGGGCGCGTGGGGGGCGTGAGGCCGGTTACACTCCCACCGCTTGAAGCCCATCTGGGGATCACAGCTCCTGTAACCGCGGTAGCTGACCATGTAGAGGACGTACTGCTCTCCGGTGCCCACCATGCGCTGGCTGTCGTTGTAATGAGGGCAATAGATGTCCAGGTAGTCGTTGACGTTCACCTGCATTGTGTAGCCCTCCCTACGCAGACTGGACAAGCAGAGAAGCAGTAGAGATTAAATTATTAAACACTCAAAACAGCTACATATAAATATTACTTGAAATTCTGGCACTTTCTGTCATCATTTACATCATTTTTTTGAAATCAGTGCCATTGCAAAGCTGAACAGAGGTGTTGATGAACACACATTTTACACTCTTTATATTATGAGTGCTAATTTTTGAGTATGTTCCTACACAGATGACACAAACAAACATAAACATGCTTTGGGCATTTCCTCAACACTCAGTATCACATACATCGCTGCACAGCAGCAGCAGCAGCAGCAGCGATGTAACATCTCAGATCACTGCACGGGATTTTGTCTTTCGGATGCTTTCTGCTTGAACAATCACCGGGCGTAACACAAATCTTTGTTTCAGAGGTATCGAGTTATTAATACCAGTAAGCGGGTGTGTGCTTAAGGGGGCGAGGGTGTGTATTCGTGGCTGCGGGGCTGCTGCATGCAAAGAATGCGGAGCTGGCTCTTCAGAATGGACTCAAGGCCCCAGGGCCACAGCTCCTTCTCCTGGTGTCAGCGCAGCGTTGTCCCCTAACCCCACTGCTCGTACATCAACCTGAGCGCAACGTTGCACTCACGTCAACCGTCAACGTCCCGGCAACGTTTCTTACCCCCCAAAGCTCATATATCAGCGTCAACCCTAAAAAAGATTCAGCTTGACAGGAAGATAAGGTCTGATTCTGTGTCTGGGAGCTTGTGTGCGCGCCTATGTGTGTGTGTAGTTTCTGTGACAAAGTGAAATAGGTTCTTTCCTGACATCCAAAAGCCCCTTTTTTTCTCCCCATCACAGACACGGGCCCATATCTGTGAGACTGAGACAGGCTGCAGTTGTAAATCATGCACACTCCGATGAGCATGTGCGTACACACATCCGCTCTCGTTCACTCAGACACTCTAGTGGTGACACCATAAAATCACAAGGGGGCAGCAGTGTGTCATCCTCAGCCCGACTCTGCCTCGCTCCCTCTTTGCCAGTTCTAGGTCATGTCTCCAGGGAGATTATTATTCAATTATTAAATGAAGATCGAAACACTGCTCTCAATGTCTCCTTCTCTCCATCACTTCTTACCGCTCTCTTTAAATCCATCCTGAATTTCTTTTTTCTCTGACCTCTTCATTTTTCTCTCATCTCTTTCTTTCAGAGCAACCTAAGACTAATTGTTCGACATTCATCCTTTACTCCTTTTGCCTCGTCTCCTATCCACCCCTCTCACTTTCACTCATTACATCACTTAATAGCCTGCAGAGGAGATTTACTTTTTCTGGCATTAGTGGTAGAAAAATGCAGAAAATGCTTTAAGGGAACTATATTTATAGTGAATGCAAAAGAGAGAGACATGGAAAGCAAGCGAAAAAGGACTCGAGTGAGCGATGAGTTTGGTTCCACTAGGGAGGTGTGAATGCAAATTGAGTAGAAGAGGAGTGAAAGCCAGAATAGAGCAGACAAAGAAAAAAAGAAAAAAAAAAGAAGCAATTGGCGAGTTTTATGATACCAAAGAAAAGCAAGTTTTGAAAGATGAAGTGATAATGGCAGAAAAGAAAGTGAGAGAAAATGAGGGGGAGGGCATCTCAGGGCATCTTGAATAATCTGAAAGCAAATCACTCCTCCAAGATAAAAGATGCCACAGGATTCCCACTGTGTATGTCCTGGTTTGGTGTGTAGTAGGTACGAATGAGCATTTCTCCGAGCGTACAGCGCTGCGATTTGCCAGCCATTTATTTGATATCTTGACATCTTTAGGAGCCCCATCTCTGACACGCACACATGTACGCACATAAAATCCTACATAAGTGACTTAACGGCAAAACCAATCTTATATAAAAGTGGCATCAGATCATATAATAGCCTTTGTTTCACGCCGTGGATAATCGGAAAATCAGACCAATTTCAGAGTGAGATTAAAGAGCAGATAGAGCATTGAGGGGGCTTGCATGATATATCATGGCTGCAGTCTTATTCATATATCACAATAATTATACGGCTCTTGCATAAGCAGAAAGACTGATTGCATTAAACAAAAATGATCCAAATTCTGAACTATACACAAGGATTTTTTTATTATTATAACTCGATTGATGACCAACTACGTGACACAGAAGACACGAAAAGCTGAAGAAAAAAAAGCAAAAACCACGCACAATAAATGCAATGTGGCATTTTGAACAATTTTAACAACACAATGTAAACTTCAAGAACAATCAGATTTCATTATATGTTGCTCATATAATAAAAAATACAGTGTGTTTGAATATTCGCTTTAAATGTAGTTATGAATTATGTGAACTGAGACTCTCTCATCAGAAGAATGACCCCGATGAATTCGACAAGTTGAATAAATTTTAATCAGAATATATGCAGGTGATAAAAATGAGCCAATAAAGCATGTTTTGGTTTTACTCGAGTGCGTTACGCAGTAAGGCATTTTTACATTTTAGTCGATGCATATGTCAGTAAATATAGAAGCGTTTCAGTATAAAGCAGTTCAGTTTAACTACGCTCAAAAGATGTCCAATAATGTGGCCAACAAATAAACAAAAAGCTTTTAAGCTATAATTTACTGCATGAGTGCGACACTGCATTAGAATCCTGGGTCAGCATTTCCAGTATATGCAAGACGCTGTTAACATGCTTTGCTCACTATATTTTTAACCATAATGGTACACACTAATGTACTCATGTTTTTAGAGAAATGTGTTAATTCTTCTATAAAACACTTTTTTTATTCATTTTTATTTACCAACAAAAAGTCGACTCACAGTTACTGAAATATTGACGACTATCATTCATGTACCAAAACATTCTTTTGAGCAAAGAAGCTGCGATAGTCACGTACCAGCCATATCGTTCCTGCCGTCTGCTTCAAGTCCAAAGAAAATGCAATAAATATTTTAATTTTAAAAACAGATTTCCCTGAGAGTCGTGAGCGAAAGTCGCTCTGGCTGAGAAGACTATCACAAAATGTTCAGCCTCATTTTGGAATTTTCTTTTATTCCCCTCTATGATACCGGAGTTTATTAGATCGTAACGCTTCCTGAAATTCCAAACAAAGAGAGACGCAGCGATACAGCCCAGCAGGTTATGAAAAGTCAGAATGCGCTGCTTGCTGATGCTGCCTCCTGATGCCTCAGTTTCCTTTTGTGTTGAGGCACCACTAATTTCCTCTCTTACAAGTGATACCTGGCTAGGTGACGCTGATAACAGCCAGAGACCTGATGGGACATTTCATCGGCCTGAGCAAAAGTTTCCAAGAGCAAAAGATCACTTGTATACAGATCCGCCAGAGAGATGGAGCGATGGAAAGACGGAGAGAAAGATGAGAAGATTTATAGCATGAGACGAGGGGTAGTTGGGGTTAAAAACAGCAGACTCTAGCAACCAGAGAGCCAAGGGTGATAGCTGGAGGGAGTGAGAGCGAGCAACAGCTAAGAGCAAGATCAAAGTGGGCCTGGATCAATGTCACTACTGTAAAATCACATCAGAGAGTGTGAGGGAGATACAGAGAGAGAGAGAGAGAGAGTATGTTGCCTGTATAAATCAGTCATAGGCAACATAATGCCACAGAGTTACCCTCTATCTACTTATTATCTGTGTGGACTGTTGGAGCATCATATATCAATAAAGCACTTGACAGTAAGCGCCATCGTTCCTTTTTGTAACAAGAGCTAGTGGGACTGGCTTACTCTGCTCTTCTGTTGGTTACATGGAAGATTTTGTGGACAGCGGAGGACAATAAGGATAGGTAGAAGCTCAAATATTTAAGTCAGCGAGAGGGTCTCCCCCTTAGGACCATGTTTTTTGTGAGAACAGCACATTGGTCAATATGCTGCATAGTGTATGGCACATCTATGTGATTCCCATTACGTGGGATACGTGTCCAGGCATAGCTCCACTATTTCACTGTACCAGCAGTGTTTGATTAACTGCTGAAAATGCTCTCATTTGTTACAATTATTCTAATGCAGGGTATTTTAAACAAGGGATGGTGTGAAAGCTCGCTGATGCCCCAGCTAAGGTGGAAAATGTTACTTATTAAGCATATTTTTCTTATGGCTTATTAAACCTTGCCATGACAGGTAAGCAAATGTGGGAGAACGTTACTTTGTAGCAAATTTTAAAATAAAAGCTCAATTTCAGCAGTGGGCTTGAAAATCGCCATGGAAACAAAAGGAAAGACATTAAAAAACACAATGTAAAAGTTAGCAAACATTGTTTCTGGGAATAAACTGTCTTTTTTACTGAAGACACTTTGCCACGTTACAATTAGTTGTACATAGATATATAAAAAAGAATAAAAAAAGAATAAATCAAAGAATATAAAAGTAATGCTGCTTTGTTTTAGTGTTCTTAGGCTGTGGATCGCCTGGTTTACCATCACGCTATTACAGAAGTTTGTGGCGCTGTCATTACAGTTGTTCTATTAGTCACACCAGTGTTTTTTCTGACATGATTTTATACACCAAGTCAAAATGCTTGCTGCGAAGAAGGCCATCTGATTGATTTTTCCTTATTAGGGGAATCAGATTTACTTTTAGAGATATCTCTGAAAATGCAACCATGACAGACGCACAGTAATTTGGAGACGTTACATTCTGCCCCTTTCAAAACTATGATAGTGTCAAGATAGTTAAAGAAAAGCCAAGTCTGGCTGTAACAAACTTTCCCTCAGTAACTCTGACTCACTTAGTTTCTGAACTAGAGCTTTTGAACTTTAATACAACATGCTCAATCCGTTTGCTATAAATGACACAAAATGTAACATTGTGGGTTCATGTCAAATACATCACACTCATTTGAATATCCGTCGATGTGTACACATGGTAGAAAAATTTTCAGAATAAAAGTTGAGCCGACTTCACGGATGTTACCTCAACTTTGTGAATGTTGTCTGAATGTCCTTGTTAAACTTCCTGGAAAGAAAGAGTTTGTTTTCTCCTACTCTATATCGATTAGATCAAATTTCACTGGGGGGGATAACCTCATGTTTTGCTTGGATTCTACCAACTTGGTAATACATGCTGGGGGTTAGCTGAAGCCACAGTAAATACTTCAAATAAGGGTTTACAGTTTTTAAATTCTTTGGCAACTCTTACTCTTACAATGTACTCTGGAGTCCACTGTCTAAGCTCTCATTTGTTAACCTTGGGTGGACATCCCAGACCATCGGGAGTTCGGTACCAAAATTTGGCAAAGATGTACATCTTAAGTTTCCTGATGGTTATCAGTGTAAAACATTTTAATGTCATCATGTTACCAACATCCACCTAGCAATGGATGAGTTAAATAACCTGTCTTTTTTTAGCTTTTATGCACCTATAATGCCTTGAACAAAAGAATTATATAACTTTTATCATACACCATTTAATTTATATCCACAAAAGTTAAATTATACCTTATATAATATGCCATAAAGCTCCCTGGCAAACAATTAGTAGCAGAAGAAAATGACCTGTGTTTACCTTTTATTACCTACGACACTATTGGTTTATTTCATCACAATAACATCTCATTTATAGCCACAAAACTTGAATACCGTAAGACATCCACAACCACCTAGCAATGAGCTAAAATGACCCATTTTTAAGCAACAACTACCCTTGCTATTTTGTTGCCAGCAGCACATAAACCTAACAATATTGTCACACAGTTAGATCTTTAATAATAACACTACTCTGTAAAATATAGTGTTACAGTCCTATTTTCTTTTTTACCTAAGTGGGTGTTTCCACCTTTGGAAGGTGGGGAGGAGTGAGGAGTGAGGAGGAAGACAAAAATTTCTCATTTGTCCCTGATTGATGGAAATTAACGTGTTGCAACTCTCTCTGAGTTGTAGCCATGCACAGCTGCCTACTCTCCCACTCTCCAGTTATTTAAAATAAAATTTTGATCTAAATAAAAATTTAACTTCAGGTGCATCAGAAAGCATCACAGCTGTACCGTCCAATGATAAAAACAACCATCTCCCTGCACGCTGGAGAGATGGTGTTATTTTATTACTTATTAAAGTATGTTTATGTTTTTAAATGCTGACAACAAGGCAAAAATAAATCATTTATGCTTTTTCCCCCTTTGTAGTAATACATTTTTTAAAAAGGATGTCAGACGCTGTATTTTATTAAGCTTTTTAACAACTTTTTTCTTTTTCCATCAACCTTCTTTGAAGATTAACCATTTTGAAGCTGTGCTTCAGCAACACAGCTTTCTATAGTAACTCGGCACAGTGAATGCTAACTTATCTTTGGATTTAAGTATGAAGCATTCAATTTAATTTTTCTAATCATTTGCTGATCAAAAGTGGAAAACCACAGGTGGCTGATTGGGTTGTAAGACTTTAAGTGTGCGTTACTGTTTGCCAAGATAAATCAAGGTTAAAGAAATCAAAAGAGACACACCTGATGGGCACAAGGTAGGGCTGGATTAAAACTTGTCCAGCAGTGTTACAAATGATTGCCAATCAGGACTTAAAAGCCACTTTGCCTCCAGAGGCCAGACTTCTTAATCCCATCTCGGCTCGCTACAGAGATGCTAACATTGTTGCGGGAGGACACCAATCAGCCAGCGGAGTGGTCGGTGTAATTGAACGGCTCCCCCGGTGAATGGAGACTCCCAGAGATCTGTAGCATCAATGAGGCCCTCATCAAAGGCAGACACGAGTCTTTCCCACTGCCTTGTCATTCTACTCTGCCTTTCCTTCTTTTCTCATCACCTTCATCTTCAATCTGTTTCTGTCTACGTTTAACACCGCATGAGAAGAAGCGCGCAGACAAATTTTGATTAAAAACTTGCGTAGAAGCTTGCTCAAATGATGCAGTCTCATTAAATACTGGTTGCAGATGAATTTATACCTTTATTTGAATCCAGCTGGATTAGTTGAAGAACATGTACAGTATGTGTGTGTGTGTGTGCCTGAATGTGTGTGTAAAGTGGTGTTTGATAGGGTGTAAGGATTGAAATGGTTCTAAATTCTCCCCGTTAAAATCAATAGCTGTCTTGAGTGTGTCCAACAGCCTGGAATATGCTCCCTTTTCTCAAGGCCACTGCACACACTTCCTCTCTCACACACATACAGCCCAGGCCTGCTGAGCGATGTTTCATCGTTGGTAATTGATCAAAATATTACAGGTAACAGGATTTATTCCCAGGTGGCCTCACACACACACACACACACACACACACACACACACACACACACACACACACACACACACACACACAAAGCACACAAAGCACCGAAATGATCACACAAGTAGCATTGTCCAAATCACTCCCTCTTTTGCTTAATTTCTCAGCTCTCATTTGACATTTTCGCTGTCCTGTCCGCTCACTCCGTCTCCCTTCTTCCCTTCCTCTCGGTGTCTGTGGATATTGACTGCACGGTGAGAGAGAGAAACTGTCCCAGCAGCACAAAACCTAATGGCGAGCGTTATTAGCCCTTTGAACCGAGCCGTCTCGCTCGCACACAGAGCCACATTCGGCGAACACACTCCCACACCATTATGTATAATAATAAGCATGTTCTCTTCCACACGTGTGTTTCTGCAATCAATCATACATGCGCTTTTTGTGGCTCTTGTTCAAACACTCGTGACACAGATGGATGAATGTGAGGAAATTAAAATGAACAAACGCACATGGAACACCAGATGGCAAAAGCCGAGGTCGGAAAAAAAACAAAAAGAGGGAAGAAAAAAAAACACATGCTGAATAAGACAAAAGGCAAAAAAACCCAGATCAGAGACGAAGGCGGATAAAAGCGTGAACGACAACACCAGGAAGGAGGAAAGACAGAATACTTCAATTAAGAAAAATGTTGTTTAACCTGTGAGTAAGACCGGGACTTGTGGTCTTTACCTTAATTTGCGTGTTTATTGATTTTGTTTTCAGCTTTAATTTATTGTCCTTTTCACCACCATCCCACCCACACAGCCTATTTTACGCTCCAAAGACTTTCTTCACTTTAAGGCTTCTTTTATCTCCCAAACCCCAAGTGTCACCCTCCATGTGTCTGCCAATACAAACCCATCTTTCCTTCTTATTCTGTCACTTTGTTGCCATCAATCCACCCTGCGTTGCTCTATCCCTCTGTTTCCCCACATCTCCCTCTGTCTCTGTTCCTAAAGCCCTTACATGAGCAATAGTGATCCCATCAGACACTGGGCCAGCAGAGGCAAAGAGACGCACTGAGAGCAGAGAGTGTATGTTCCCTAAGCTCTCCCATGATTGATAGTGATCCTGTCTGATGGCTGTGTATAGACTCAGCACTCAGTGAGACATTACCCTCTGACCCAGCTATTGATTCTTGCGTTCCCCGCCCCAAACACACAACTCTAGCCTTGACCCCCAAACACTCATGCTGTGTGTACAGTCCTACAGATTGATAGTTTTGCGGTGTCCTGTGAAACCTGATCAATCTGCTGCATAACAATCGCTCTCCCTGCCTGCCTCAGCCCACTTCCTGGCCGAGTCACACGGCACCAATGTCCTGTTGACTGATGTGTTTGGGTCAGGGAGGCTTGAATATCAGGGCTGTGGGGAAAAGAGCTCCAGCACTGGGATAAACGGTTCTCAACAACAACAAAAACATTACTCAGATCCCTCTCTTGAGCCACTTTAATAAGGGATCCGGGGCAAGAAACGCTGCTTGCCAGGCGTAGGAACAATGTAGTTTGCGTAGAAACGCCATCCATCAAGCAGAGCAGGGTCAGGCAGATAATTCTTTATCTGCTTGCACTTGTTTTAACCTACTTGAACTGTAAGGTGGGTGGGGTCTACCATATAGAAGCTGGAGCTACTTAACCAAACTCTTTAAAACTCAGTGAGTTGATTTTCTGTGCCATACCCAGCTGTGCTGCTCTGTGAGACCAACTCGGGTGATGCAAGAAAAAGTATCCCTCAACGAGCACTTCAAACAAGGTGAAACAAAAGCTCAGAAGAATTTAAAACCCTTATATGACCCTCAGCCAATATCGCAAACTCAAGTTAAAACCAGAGAGACTATATTTCACCATTGTAAGTCAAAGGAGGCAAAGCCACAAAGAAAAAAAGAAACCGAGAGAAGTGCCAACCGAGCTCCAGCCTAATGGGCTGCCAAGACAAAACCACAGCTGGCTTTCAACATTAGTCTCCATGACGACTGAAGAAGCCCTTGCTATGGTGCTATTGTAGCAAAAAAAAGAAGAAGAAAAAAATAGGAGAGGGGGCGGACTACAGGGGTTCATTGCTTTGTGCAAAAAACCCATCCCCTCTTTATCCACCATCTCCCCTCTGTGTCTCTAATGGCTAATTAAGTACCACTTATTACTCTTTGCCATTATCACAAATCATCAGCTATTACTGTGGCAAATTTGGTTTCACACTGTTTTTAGGTGGAGAGTTTCTTTTGTTACGTCTCAGTCCGGCTGCAAAATGAACATAAAAATAAAGGCTAAAAGCAGTGGGAGAGAGCAGGGGTGTGTTTTTAACGGCTACAGGCAAAACTCGAGTCGGTCACGTCCTTTACGACCAGTCAGACATACAGTGCTTCACTTGTACATAACGGGGGGAGGGGATTGCCCCAAAGAGAAGCGCTTTTTCCCGAAAATGTACAATTAACTTACCAAGACATGGCAATATATTTAAATTTTTTACGGACAAACCGGATTAAATATTGATACTTTTATTAAACACAAAGTCGAGCTAAATGGATTCAGCTGACGGGGTTGACTTGCCGGATTTACTCCTTTATGACTCATCGTGGTGGGCGCTTATAAAAAATATATGAGGGAAAAGTTGAGAAAAGTTTACCAACATGAGATGGAGAAGAAACTGATTGGGAAGGAGGGATAGGCAGAGCAGACAGCGAGAGAGAGCTAATTATGTGAAATGACACAAGAATGATGATGATATACCCACACAATGATAACACAATACAGTGAATAAACACATAACTCATCCTATTTGCCTTTTAGGGGTATCTTTCCTCTTCTATTCCACAGATATTGTCATATGCCCATGATTACTGCCTTGAATTGTGCTGGGCATCGCTGTGCTGTGATACGAGGTTTAGATGGCACTATTGCAGTTGGTATATAATGTGTTTCTCTGCGATTCCCACGTCTTCTGAGTACTATGTCATTATAACAAAAAGCCCCCTGTGACCTTTCAATGTTCTCAGTAAAAAAGAAAATAACAACAGAACAAGCACATTTTAAAGGCAATTATAAGCTTTGTTACTCTCAGGGTAAGATACATCAAAGTGGCGAGACACATAGTGGACTTGGTTGGACAAGCAGGCGCCAGCATGAAGTATTTAAGTGTTTAAAAGCGTCTGGGTATTCTTGTCAGATAGGAGATGACATTGAGCTCTAACATTTCTATTAATGCATTGTGACGGGGAGAATTAATTACATATATTCGCATATACTAGCTCAAAAAGGCCTGAAATTAAAGAATGCAGACTGAAGCGCGGTGCTAATCGAAACAGCAAGCATTCAATTAGCCGTTTAGGAAAGATGGAATCAATGGAGTAAAACAATGAAAGGAGAGAAAAAAAACCCTGCACAATGTTCTGCCTCACTTGATCTTAAGAGTTTTCTATTTTTATTCTTTATCAAAGCTGAACATAAAAGACAAGCGGAGCACAGATGTTTCAGCGTTAAGACCTTCTCCAGTGTGTGGGCCAAAGTGATAACAGAAACAAACGGATTTTGTTGGGTGATAAATGAGCTAAAAATCTATCAATGCCAGTTTTTTAACTCAACTCGGTGACTGGTGCGGAAACAGAAACTTTGACTTTGGGGAGTATACTTAATCACTCAGCGACTGTGTGCAAGGAAGTGGGGGTGGTCTCTGTTACTCATTGCAACTGTATATGCTTTGCTTCACTATATGCTCAATCATTCCCCCTAATCAGGCCTGAGAAATGCTGAGAGCCAATGGTCAGCTCTGGATGGGGCCTGCTGCACAAAACCTCCTCGCACTCGGGTATAGTGCTTTTCAGAGAAACGCCATTTTAATTTGCAGGACAATAAACCAGTAAAGTGGACTATTTGCACAGTATCACTGCGGTGTTTAGATAATCAAAGGGACACGGGCTAGCCTCGTTTGCCATAGTAATGTAAATGCACTGAAGTACAGTGAGTGAAACTGATAGTGTAGGATTATGAGCTAGAAGCCTTAGATCGTGTGGATTTTATAAGCTTATCGTGCATCTGTCTGTGCACGTTTGCAGGTGTCGTTGTCGTTGTCTGATGATGTGGCTGACTCTCTCTGCTGAACATGAGCAGACTCTGTCAGACTCGACAGTCTATCAGTGCAACATCCGTCTCACATCCCCTCCTACATCCCCCCAAAAGCACACACACACTATCACTCGTTCTGCCCTACTCTCCCTCCTCTGTCTGTCCATCCTTATCAGCGTCCTTCCATCCGTCTCCTGTTCAATTTTTCATTTCAGGTTCAATCTTTCTGACGTCTGCTTACTCCTCCTCTGACGACACCTCTTCCTCCCTTTCTGTCTTCCTCTGTCAATCTGCCCCCACCCCCCCAAACACACGCTCTCTCATGAAGTCGATACACCTCTCGATGTGGCGGCGACCTGCCAATCATCATGTGACAGTCTGTGCTTTCATCTGGACTTTGTGTTTGTGTGTCTCCCAGGGGTTTACTGAATGCACACATAATAATCACAAAGTGCTTCACAACAAAACACAAGAAATAAAAGTGTAACTTATAACAACGTAAAGCAATAGAATTCAACATAAAACAACAAGTTAATTAAGGGCTTGTCTGTATAAAAATGTCTTCAACTGCTTTTTAAAACAGTCAGTGGCGTCTATACAGTGTAATAACAGTGGAAGACAACCTTGGTGCCACTGCCTGAAAAGCCTTATCACCACAGGTTGTGTGGGGCCAGCAGCAACCTCTGGAGCCAACACTGGATTGATATGCGATCTTCTGCTGATGCACAGTCTGAAGGCGATCCAAAGCTGATTTGTTGAAACGACTACAAAGCGCATACTTGGACACAAGTGTACAAGTGGTTCACAAATGCAGAACACCTGCATGTGAAAGGAGTATAAGACTTCTAAAAAATAAAATGGTATCATAAACATGGGAAAAATATCAAGTTTTCTTTTCCTTCTACGTTCTTGTGCGTGTACTTCATGTGACTTCACATCTTTTGCAGAGACTGATGAGAAAAAAACCCAACAATACATCATGGTGATATGGTTTTTCTTTGATGAGCTTTTCTGGGTTTCAGTCTTTTCTTTCATTCTAACTACTGAACTCTTCATCTTTTTATTCCAAAAACAAACTGCAGTTGCTGCTGGAGGCATAAAAAGCATCACATTGCATGTGCCCAGAGGTATTTCTCAAGAGAGAAGAGAAAATGAAAATGGAATCAGTTCAATCACTATTGTGTGTTTTTTGTGTGTTTTCTTATGTGGGAATGGAAAGAAGCAAAGTTAGCATTTTTATGTAAAGACTTCAAGTCAAGTGATGTCCTTTGCATTAAACGACATGCAAACGTACACCTGGTAAACCAATGTTAAATCATGTAACCGATGGCCACATGGGTCCGTTTGAGATCTTGTGCCTTTGCCCAACTTTAAGGTTTATGGACATCTTTCTGAAATGTGTTGTATTTATTCGTACTCGGGCATTTATTCAAAGGGGACAAAGCTGTGGGATGGGTATATGAGCTCTCATAAAGTCAGCCCACGTCCCAGTGCAACATCCTGGCCATATAAGCAATGCCTGCTCTGCTCTGCTTTGCTGCTGGAATATGAAATATGCATGGGCCATAAAGAGCATATGGACCATCCGTCTCAATACGCGCCACAGAAAACCATCAAAAAGATCATTAAACCTAACACACACTGGTGTGCACGCACACACTTACGTACACACCAAATGGCACACAAACATGAACTCCCACGTTGTGCATAATGGTTTATCAGTTTCAACACCAACTTTCTGCTGACAGCGCACACGCAATAACAGTCAAAAGCACGTACACACAGCCGAGCAAATACTTTTTAGGAGAGGGAAGAAATTTGACACTGATTCGTGTACATTTTTCACTCGAAGTTCCTCATGTTGATGTAAAGACATTACAAAGAGCAGCAACATAACAACAGGCGAAAAGAGTCCTCACACAGAGAAACACAAGCAAATGTCTCGACTGTCTCAAAGACATAAACAAACACACATCCACATGCATGTGCCACCCCACTAAGCTGTCACACTGTCTTTATTTTCTTTGCCACAGTTCTGTCAGGCTCTGTCACTGTCAGGCTCTCTGGCCCTCCACTGCAGGGAATTAAAATTTAATATAAGCCACGTAGGGAGGGGAAAAGAGTGAGACACGTGGACAGACAGACAGCCAAACAGATAGACAAACAGACATGTTAGCATACCGGAAGAAGAAGAGGAGAAAGGCATAAAAGAAGCGAGGGCGAAGAGGAAGAAAATGAAAATTATTTGGGCAGAAAGTCCATTTTCATTTATTCAAAATTTACAGAGATGACAACTAAAAACACAGCCTACCACAAAGCACTAGTGCATCCAAATCTATCCATCTCTCTACTTTCATCTCATCCCTTTTTTCGTGCACATCTCTCTAATCTTTAACTACACTATGTGTCAGCGAGGAGTCTGACACTAAGTCAGCGTCAAATTCCATCATCCATGCAGACAGAGACGGGAACACACACAAACAGGACAGCTACAAGACGGGCTTCGTTTCCATCTAATCTCTTTACTCTTTCAGTCAGCCTTCCTTCATCCAGCTTCCCCTAAAAGTTGTCAGCTCAGGTGAGCATAACATCAATCTGCTAATGGGCACTGCTCTCTAGTTACTGCACTCTGCAGGCTAACGAGAGCATTCCAGTCAGCAGAAAGCTCTCGCTTTATTTTATTTGGAAGAGCGAGGCGAGAATACACGGCCGACAAGATGCGAGTGTTTGTTTTCAGACTTTATGTGTATGTGTGGAGGTTCAAAGTTGTAGGAACTCCTGGTCGGAATTCACACTCTCTACAATTGGGAACGTGGGAAAACACGCATACACAGGAGGGTACAGTTAATATACATGACAGGTTTTATGATCCAAAGAACAATTTTAAATATTTATTGTCCAATTCTGAAAAAAAAATTTGTTGCCACTTTGATATTGCATGGGGCGATCGTGGCTCAAGAGTTGGCAGTTCGTCTTGCAATTGGAAGGTTGCAGGTTCGAGCCCCGGCTCCGACAGTCTCGGTTGTTGTGTCCTTGGGCAAGACACATCACCCGTTGCCTGCTCATGGTGGTCAGAGGGCCCGGTGGCGCCAGTGTTCGGCAGCCTCACCTCTGTCAGTGCGCCCCAGGGCAGCTGTGGCTACAATGTAGCTTGCCATCACCAGTGTGTGAATGTGTGTGTGAATGAGTGGATGACTGAATGCAGTTTAAAGCGCTTTGGGGTCCTTAGGGACTAAGTAAAGCGCTATACAAATACAGGCCATTTACCATTTAACTTTAAATACTGTAGTGTACTGCACTCTGCTTTTTTTGTGTAGTTTATTTTTACTGATGTACTTTGCAGTTTCCAGAGAAATCTGCTATAGTTTGTTTTTGGGGGGTTTTGGAAAATGTTTAGTTTTAGGATAGTTTGCATTATTTTCAATTAAATTTGTTTAATTGTTTTTTGTTTGTTTTTTTAAAGGTGTGTATTCACAAGAGCTGAAAAAAAAACAACAAAACCCCCAACCTATGAACATTTATTAAAATAAGACAAGTAATGAGATGCACCATCGCAGTATGTTTCATCATACTGACAAAGACCAAAACTAAAAACAAGTAAAAAAATGATTCATCAAAAACTTAGAATCATACACTTGCATGATTCTTACAAGTGTGGTTTGTATTGTCAACATATAGAAAGTACTGTATAAAGATTTAAATATGATGCTATATATTTAATATATGTATATATATATATATATATAGTATAAAGAATAATACAAAATAATTATATTAGAAATTATGTCATGTATGTCAAAATGGATTTTGAAGTAACTTTGCACTTGTTTTTACTCCCCTACGATCTTCTTGAAGTGTATTTAAAAGGAACAAAAAAAACCCCAAAATGAATATATACAAAATACAATACTATTTTCTTAAAATTAAATACTGCCCTAAAGTAAATACTGTAACATTTTCACTGCAATTAAAGTGAACTTACTGAACCCAAACAAACTAAAAAAAACCTGATGAAAAACAATTATTTAAAAGAAAAACATGTCAGAGGGACTTGGTGGAATTATTTATTCCAGAGAAACAAGACAACATTAAGACATGCAGGGACAGCCAGTGTGATTGTTTCTGACCAAATTTCCAGTGTCCCCAACTCCTATTCCCATTAGTGCACATTCCTTGCACAGAGTATATGTGGATCTTCATGCAGCCAGGAGAACATGGCCTGGTTGATCATTCTCACAGGAGCTAACTGAACTAAGTCTGTTCATTCTTCATTAAATTCAGGTCCAACTGTACTTTTACACTGATCTTGTACTCAGCTGTGTTATTCATCGAGTCAAATACCTTCTTTATATTCAGTCGAACATACACAAAGCATAGTTTTAACCCTGATATCACCAGACACTGATGACACTGATTTCCTTCTTGTCATTTGACTTTAAAAAAAGCTCTGACTCATAGTAAGCTGACTTTCCCAGACTTTACAGCTATCCAGGGATGCACTACACCTCCGCTTTCACTACACTATCCCCCACATATTGCCAAATGCTAATTTTACATGTGAATGCAACAATAGTAAAGGAAAGTCATTGGTATACTGCTCCTTTCTGGGTTTAAAAATATCTCTTTTGAAACCAGATGTGCCACCTGCTCACCTCAGCTGCTGTGGAGCTCTCTTGACACAAACCGACTCGCTTTCTTGTAAAAAGCACTTTGATTTAGCCAATTTCAGGATTATGAAAAGACGCTGGTATGTCTTGGGAGACCGTTGTTGTGCCGTTACGGAAGGTGCTGTGTATGTGCGCACCTGGCTAAGGTTTGATGCCGTACGTAGGCGTGTGTAGTCCTTCGAAGATGTGTGTCAGAACACAAACAGCCACAACTGACATCCAGGAGCGGAAAAAAAGGAGAGAGAAAAAAACACACACACACAAGAGAAATGAATCAAGTGTTTGCTATTTGACGTTTTTGTCCCCTCTGGCAAGGACTTTCTCCCTCACTCTTTGTCCTTACTCCCCTTCAAACGCACTCTTTTTCCAGTCTTTTCTGTCTGACATCACCTGCTCCTCTCGTCTTCTGTGCCACTGTCCTCCCCCTGTCTCTCTCTGTGTGCCACTACCAATCTAGCCACCGTAGTGTAAAGTTATAATCCCTTTCCTTTTCATTCCTGTCGTTTACATCCTTCTCTATCTTTGTAATTATCTCTCCACCCTGTCCCCTTGTCGCGCCTCCTGTCAACCATCTATCTGCCTCTATGTAAAATATCTCCATCTGTTTTCGCTTTCATACTCCATTTCGCATTCCCTGCCCTTCCTTATCTCACAGGACTGACCCCTTCATCCTTCCCTTCGTTCCTTCTATCCCTCCTCCCCTCATCAGCGCCCTCCTTCTGCTTCCCTGCCTCCGTCTTTCCGTCCCTCCCTCCCCCCGCTCACGGCACGACTGAAATTCAAACCCGAGCTTTATTGACGGCCCGTGCGGTCAGTGATTTGCTTAGCGCACATTCCTGTCCGGGGCCATGGAGGTTGTGAGCAATCTGGTGTTGGGTGTTAAGAAAGAAGATAAAGCGGCATCAGAGGCCGCGGTGACCGACTCGCCCATCCATTAGTTTGCTGTAATGTTTATCATTACCGCTGAGCTGAGACTACCAGCAGCCGGCCGGCTCTGGCTCTTCTGTCTGAACTCTGAACCTGGTTCATCTCTCAGAGGCAGACTTAACTCGCTCATCGGCTCATGTGCAGCAAACGCCACGTGGCACCATCTGTGTTTTCTCTACTCTCCACCACCTCCATTTTTTCAGTAATAGCAAAACAAAGGAGCGGCAGTGAGACGGTAAAAGAAGTGATGAAGGTCAACTTTTGAGTGGACATTTGGGAAGTGCAATAAATATTAGAAAATGTAATCTATTACTGCCAGTTTAGTTTAGTCCTTTATTTTAAAATTTGTTAACACTTGACTTGATTTGAAGGAACTTACATGTAATTTCAGGATAATTTAAGCGTGGCAACATGAATTTGCACTGTTTGGCAGTAACAGCAGCGAGGCTCCTGGTTCAGACCTCCTGGTTGGCTGTGGCCTTTCTCAGTTTGTAGTTTCCCTCAGGTTTTCCCTGATAGTCCAGAGACAAGCGTGTAAGGTTAATCGGTTATTCTACATCGGCTGTCGATATGGATGTGAGCGTCTGTGCCATTGTGTTACCCCTGTGATGGACTGGCGACCTGTCCAGGGTGTAATCTGCCTCTCATGCCACGTCAGCTAGAACAGACTACAGCTGAATAAGTGGATAAGTAAGTGGAAGGATGGATGTATAGCATGATTCACACTTTAAATTGCATATTTTAATATAGAATTATAAAAAAAACTGTATATTTTCAGAGAAAATGATTTTTTTAAAGGGGAGAAAATAGACAAAAAATAGCTCTATAATATAAGAATCTTTATCTTTTTTACTTTAAATTGCAGGAAATTAAATATGTAGTGATTGGGGAGTGCAGGTAGGCCAGAGCGAGATATTTTTACTGTTATCTGGTGTGTTGAACAAAATCCTAATTGTTAAAAAATTGAGAAGCATATGCTGGATGAGGCGAGAGAGAGGGATGTTTGTTTGCTTCTACATACATTACAGGTGCCACAACTGTTCCTGTCAGCTGACCTATTGTCGCACGAGTAAACCATCCCGTATGCACGTGCGTTAGTGTCTTCACGTGGATTTCTTTGCCATGTGCGTATCATCTGTGAGACCATCTTGCGGACGAGGACAGCTGCTTCAAAGATAGCAGTGTGAGCTTTTGTTCTGTCTCTTCAATCAAAGTGCTTCCCCACAGCTCGGCCTGCCAGACAAAACCAAAGTCAGCCAACACTCGCCTCAAAGCTCGGCTCAATCGGACTGAGAGGCAAACAGCGAGGGACAGAAAGAGACAGAGAGGAGGAGAAACAGAGAGAGAGAGACCTGTGGGTGAGGAGGCCACAAGGTCTGCTTCTGTCTCTGGCGCAATGTGATGAAACCGGCAGGCAGCCAATCAGACATGACGACGAGCCAACCCGGGGAATAACCTGCGGGTCAGCCAGCACGGCGACATGCACACACACTGGCATGCGCGCACAATCGGCAGCGTGTGCTCGTTTGAATCGCGGCATTGTTCGCAGAGGCCTGAGCACACTTTTCTTGATATCAAGTGTTGCATGTAGACAGTAATTGGATTGGTTGTAATTGGTTGTGGTCGGCTGGTTTGAATAGCAAACGCTGGCTTTGCATAAACACACAAATTAAATCCTTGTTTATGATGTGTGCACATATTTTTGTGCTGATATATGTTTGTGTTGGGGGGGGGGGGAAAGCAGTCTTAAGCTAATTTTCTATTGGAGATTGAAGATGCTAGTGGTGAAAATGGGTGAAAAAGAAGAAGAAGAGTGAGTGATGTGTGAATCACATGAGCAAGAGATGGAAGGAGCATGTGAGGGTGGTCAGGGAAAGAGACAGCAGGAGGCCAGAGAGGTCAGCAAGAAAATGAAGGGGAGGGCTAAGGCTGTACTGATGTTTCTTGCGGCATGAGGCTTCATGCGTGGCTAATGTGCTGCGTGTCTGTGTGGCCTCTTGTCTGAGGGACTGCTCCGTTTCAGTGGGTCATGCTAGCAATACCAAGGAACAGACTACAGTTCATTAATATGTAGCGTATGTGTGTGAGTGTGTGTGTGAGCCATGCTGGTGGCTCTGACAGTCGCTGAGCGCAGCAACAGACAGCCAGGACATGTCTCTCCCTCCCTCTCATGCAAATGGGCAAACACAGCCATCAGCAGTGCATTTGGAAACACTAAATGAGACAAAGAAACTCCAGAGGTGCGCGAAGTACACAACACTTTGGACCTCCCACTGAGTGTGGATCTGCAATGTCAGCTTTTATGTCTCCGCCTGTCCTTTATTACCCTCTTGTCTCTCTCTTCTCTTCTTCTCAACTTGTTAAAACCTATTCGCTACCTCACTCTCTCCTCCCTTCCTCCCACACTCGCTGCAAGGATCCCTCTCTGTGAAGAGAGCGAGCAGCGATCACCAGCGCGTCTCACGCCACTGTACTTGCGCCTATATTGGGTTGTTAATACGTCTCACTGCTCCCCATCGCCATCCATTACAGAGGGTTAAATGCGCCGCTTAACAGTGACATAACACTGTTACTCGATGTATGGTATTTTGCATTGTGGTGGCGCACTGATAACACATTAGTCCCATTTTTACATAACCACTGAGAAAGGAGCAAAGTGGGGCAGGCAGAGAGGCAGCAAAACATTCAAGTGTGTGTTTTGTCTCATGCATACTTTTGTGTGTGTGTATTGGTCTGCGTATGCGCGTACGTGTCAAGGGTCAGCGAGACAGGGAGAAAGAAGACAGACAGGCAGGCAGGCGGTCTGGATTACGAGAGGAGATGAGGGAAGAGCCTCATCTCTGCCACACACCATTCTCTAGCTCTGTTTACAGAAAATAGAAGGATCTACTGTCATCTACAATATTTCCGCTTGTTCTCAAAAGAGTTAAGCTTTTCAGGATGCAGACGTCTTTAATTGGAGCGTGTGACATAGACAAAGATGCTTCACTAAGCAAAGACCTCCCACTTAACGAAACCTGCGTGTGTTGCACAGACTTGTTTGCAGCATTACATCTTTTTGAATAATCTTTCTGGCCATATGAGCAGGCAGAAGGTGCAAGGATGAGATGCAAGACAATGTTAGGAGGCAACAACTACAGTTTAGAAAGAAGCCAATAAGACAAACCAGGAGGGATTGGACAGTGTTGCTATATGTAGTGTTTATAAAGCAATTTGTTAGTGATGCACAACTAGATGTAAATATGTACTTTTAAAAGGAAAAGGGAAAAGAATCCATTCGTTGACTATTATTTGTATTTCTTTTGCTGATTATTCAAAAGGCCACCTAACTGTCATTGAGAAACATGGAGCCATTAGTGTAGCACAACTATTTGCTAATGTTGTATCATCTGCATCTCTAACCTGTGCTTGCTTTTTCTGGACCAAGAGAAGTTTTAAACCTGTGCTGAACAAAGGTCAAAGATGATTCCATCTTTTCTTCTCACTTGTTGCAGTCTTTTCCTTTTGTCCAAAGGCTTTTAATGTTTTCCTAGTGTTTTGTAATGCAGCTGTAGGTCAGATGATTACAGATTTTGAACCCCATTAGCTTCCCATTTCTGTAGAAAAAAAGAGCTCCTACCAAATGAAGGAACAGTCTGTAGCATAAAGACTGGGACAAAGAAGGAACTGTTTTATAAACTAATTATGGTTCATCAAATTTTATTGAAATTTTATTTATTGAAAAATGTAGGAAGACAAAAAAATTCACACTTTTTTAGTCAAATTTGTTGTCTTTGTTTTTGCTCATCTTCCAAATGTGACTGCTGATTTTGAGTTTTTTTCAGTCAAAGTGCGTCCAACACAACTTCCAGATAAAACCAGAGTCGTTCGTTTTTACGATGAGCAGTTTTTAGCTTTTCACTGACACAAACAGATTACCTACACTAACTGAATCAGATGGCTCCTGAGGCTTTCTGAGCTGTTTGTTATTTATTGTCCTCAATGAGGCTGAGAGGTATTTCAAGACGTGCTTAAAATGTATGTAATCGTGTGCATTAAAGCAGAATTAACAATGAAGACAGAAAAACGTAAGATATAAGTAAATCAAATTCTAGCCACATTAGAATCAAGTTTTAATTGAGAATGTGTCAAGTGAGAGGAACATTAGCGTGTGTTTACACAAGCATTAGCACTTCTCCTTATTCATTTCACAGTGCACAGACAAAAATGCAGAGACAAAACAGATTTTTGGTTATTGTTATTTCTTTCTTTTACATAACGCTCATCAAAAGAGTGTCGCTTGTTGCAAAGTACATGGAAGCATCTGTGGGTCTAAAAAGTAAAGCCAATGCAGAACCTGCATTATATGTAATAACCAGCAGAGGGCAGCTCCTCTGGCTACAAAAAAGATAAAAAGTCTATAAGAAAACAACCCTTTGGGTATTGTTTTTGACCTCACTAAAACACTTGCCTGATATTTATGGTCCCATTGACCAGTTTCAAGACCTTTTTATTACAGCTGTTTTGTAAATGATGGTCTCCATTAGAATAAACAAAGGATAAAAGGACGAGAACGCAGATTATGTTTTCAGGAGGTACACTCTGTAACTGAATAGTACTGTACAAGCACACAGTGTCCCTCATTTTCTCAGTCAGATCCACTCTTCAGTTGTCACTGCCAATTTCAAAATGATCAAAATACTTGGCTCCAGAATTCACACTGGAATTTTACTAAGGGTGATGTCAAGGGTTCTACCAGAAACACAGAAATGACAGATATCGGTACATGGTGCTGAGTTGGACTCCTGGCTAAAGGCAGTGAGCAGAGGGGGAGGGGGGAAAAGCTGCTAAAAAGCGTTTAAGCAGGTGCTCTTAGTACCAAAGACATTAGTGGGTACTATCCACAATGAAAACCCATAAAAAGAGCAAGTACAATCATACCACATTGAGCTGTAACATGCAGGGGAAGGAATATTCTGTTTTCAGGTTTTCGATTCATCCATCTATCTTCTTGTTTTGAATCAATCTCTTTAACGTCTTTAGAGACTTCTCACTAAATTTGGTACAAATGCCCTTAAGCTATGAAGCTATGATGCTATTATGAAAAACTCCCACACAAATATCTAATAGGATTAAAAAAAAGACAATTTATACCCTAAAGGTCAAAGTCCACAGCTGGATGGAAAGAGATTTAGGGGTGTTTTTCATATCTGCAATGTTTATGTCTGTTTACACTAAACTCTGGGTTGTGCACTCTCCCGTTGTGCAATTCATTGTGCAGACGCGAACATGGTCATTGGACTCGCGTGCAGACCAAAACAAACCCACAGAGACCCTTTGGAGGAGGTGGTCTCCATATGGTTCCAAACAAACTCTATAATGGTTTATTTATAGTGAGAATGTGATCTGACCTCAAACCAACCCATGTAGCTTGTGTACACTGCAAGATTGAGCACCTTCCCATAGCCAGGTGTGTTTTGCATTGCGGGATGATGGCAGAACACCATAGACATGTACAATACACAGACTACAGCTAGCTGTAAAATTAATGTAAACCCTAAATGTTATCCACTAGACCAGAACGTAGCACCTTCTTCCTGTATTTACTTTTGTTGCTCTTGTCCCACATCTGGGCAATAAAGCAGACTGAAGGCTCTCTTGTGCGGTTTGATTTGCTTGGACATCGGTTGGCGTTTTTGTGAGTGAAAAGAAACCAAACCTCAAGGAAAAGCTCTAAGTTTACAAACTCATCAGCTGATTCTGACTCAAATGTACTACAGGTGTGAGCGTGCCCCAAAACTGCAGTTTTGACTGGTTGGTGGAGGCGTACAACTGCAACTGTTTAAAGTGAGCTACATCCTGCTAACTTAGCTTGACACAAAGACAAAACAGGGGGAAACCGGGAGCCTAGCTTGGTCTAGAGATGCAAACGCCTCCTAATGTCTGCATCTTTTATATTACACAGTTTTCTGCTGACTGTAGCTTCAACCAGCAGACATGGCAGTGGTGTCAGCGCTCTTATCAACAACGTGAACAAGCGCATTTCACCACATGCCACACGTGGTACCATTTTCATTAACAGTATTTGTTACTCAATCCATATCCCCTCCTACACGTTCTCGTAAATCTAAAGTTTCAACCAAGCAGACGCCCTTTAAACCCACAGCCGCACTGCTGCCAGGATACTGCAGCAGTGTCATTATAAAATATCACACAGGAGGTCACTCTGCTCTCCATATTTAAAGAATTTATTAGGACCATTATTCAGGAAGTAAAAGTTAAAACTGATGAACAAGGATTACGATTTCTGTCACTCTGTGACAGGGAGTGGCAGTCATTAGCAGGAGATATTAATAGACAGGCTATTAGCTTAGGTCAGAGCTTTGTGTCAGACTCTGTTACAGTTACACTGACTTTCTCTCTCCCTTCTCCATCTTCCTCTCCCCTTACTTCCTTTCTGTCTTTCCCAAAACATCTCCTTACTCCTTCTTTAGAGAGCTCTTGGTTATCCCGATTTCCTACCTTGACTCGTTTATGGCTCCACTCTGTTCCCGCCCTACGTCTCCCACCAACACACAAACACTCTCTCTCTCGCTTTCATACACTGGCTCTCTCTGTCACTTTACTCGCACAGTTTTCCTCGCTACGGGCCCAAACCACTTCCCCGCGGCGTTGTCTATCTAATCCTGTTTTCCATCATTCTGCGCACCCCTCTCTTTTCTCACACTCACACCATGCCATTTCTCACCATAAATCCTCAAACCACCCTCCCCTCAAACCAGCACGCATCATTAAATAACACACTCTCACCACTCAAACCCATCTTTTTCTATCTTTCACATTCACTTTAGCCATGACCGCACTATTGCAGGAATATGTGAACGTACCGGTTCATTGTTTTGCTTTGGGGGTTTTTTTTTGTGCGTACACGCATTTATTGTTGCTGGCAAACATCTTACCACCTTCGTCTTGCTGTCTTTTTCTTGGCTATGATGTAATTATGCTCCACCGTTGCTGTTGGTACAGAGTGTCAAACATTTAAACAAACTTGCCTTTTCAAGGATACACTTTGTTCTCGTGCCTTGTGACCTTCTATTTAATCACATTATGTTTCACTATTGACTGCAAATAAAAACACTTAAACCCTGACACGTGTCACCACTGAATAAACTCCTGTATAACTATTTATTGAAATAATTCACACGTTATTTGGTGGTTTAAAGTTGGAACAAATCCCTGTAAGATCGACACACTGTCCCCTCTTCCTTAACCACAACCGACTCACGACCCCCCCCGCCCACCAGGTACAAACAAATGTTAATATAGCATTTGTCCTATCACACTATGGAAATCAGCCACTGTGCTGATAGAGCGGTTGATTTCCACACTGCGTGGTCAGATGCTTCCAACGCCGCGTCTTTCATGTGAACACGCAGAGGGGAAACACTGTGTGAACTTCTCAAGCTGATAACAACTTTTGTGTGACTGATCATCCTGATATCCTGGGTTTGTTTAACTCGGTTCGTGGCACAGGGCTCAGGTCTAAGGTCTCCTCATTATTATTTTAGACATAAAATAGAACATTGTGGATACTTTAGCCCCCTGCTACTGTTTTTACAAAAGTTTTTAAAAAGTAACAAAACAACCAGTCATTTAAAAGCATTAATACCTGTCATTTACATTCACTTCCAACTTTTCTGATGGAGGCTTTATAATGTGTGCAGCTCAAGAGGCTCAGAAAGCTGCCATTAGTGCAGCTTTTCACCACAAATATCTAATATTTTTTACAGTCAGATGCCAGGTTCTTTTTACAATTTGATCAGATAATCAAATTTATAAATGTTCAGTGCTAGTGTTACAGTGAAAGTACAGTTTTATCAGTCTGTTATCTCACTATTTTAGTCCAAATAGCTGTATTTACTTAAACTATCTCCTGGGATTTTTCTAAAAAACGCCCCATCTCACGCTCTCACCACTCTAACTCATCTTTTTCCTTTCTCTCGTCTTTTCACATTCACTTTAGCCTTGACCACACTATTGCAGATATATATGGAATCACAGTTTGTGTGTCCATGTGCATCTGCATTTATTCTTTTGTTAGTTTTCCTGCCTTGTGACCATCTTTTAAATCACTGTTTGTTTCATTGTTAACAGAAACTAGACACATTAAATGTCTGCAAGCCTAAAGCACACTGTCTGCTCTCACCACAACCCCCTTGACCCACCTCAGGTACAGTTAAATGTTAATACAGGACTCAGCTGGAGGTGTGGAAGAAGATAGATTCCAGGAACAAGACCTAAGCTGACCCCTCACCAGGCTTAAGTACAGAGATTTCTACTTGAAGCTCTGTGTTGGTATACCTATATTTATTTAAAAGGAGAGTTGTTCAGAATTCAGATTGTTGGGTTGGATTTTAAACTCC
Source organism: Haplochromis burtoni (assembly GCF_018398535.1). NCBI lineage: Eukaryota > Metazoa > Chordata > Actinopteri > Cichliformes > Cichlidae > Haplochromis > Haplochromis burtoni. The sequence goes on along the minus strand of NW_024582565.1, from coordinate 488,635 downwards.
AAATATACGTCTATTTTTCAAGTAATCACTTTCAAGTAATTTCATTGTGACTCATTTAAAGATTTCGTGGTTCCTGTGAGTTTTACATTCAGGGTTTGAAGCCCGGAGACCCGCCTTAGGCCTGTAGAACCAGGCAGGATTTCTTCTTATCCAGTAAGAAGGTAACTTTAGGGTTAACCCTGGGTTTTCTGTACTACAAAAGTGGTTCACTTCTTACAAGGGTATAACGGTAACTTGTAACTTGAGAGAAAAGGTAAGAGATCAACAGGTATGAATTCACTGCCTTTGGATCAACCAATTCTCCAGGAAATAATGCCACCATTCCTGGAACATCCCTCAGACATCAGAGTTCAGGAAGTAAAAGGGTCTAAGCTTTCGCTGATGTGCATCAGTTATAAGAAGCAGCAACTTCATTCATTTTTCTCCTGTTTGATATATATATGATGCTAAAACAGGGCACCTCATTGTACTTATAAGCCTTTTATCAAATTTGTATATAGACTATACTGAATTTCATTTTTATACTGAAATGCACTCAGATTATTAAACACCACCAAGGCTGCAGTAGAAAGAATAAAAACCAACTCTGTCTTTTAATGCTAATTTATTGATATACTCTATTAGAATCCATCAGAGCTGTGATGCTGACTTGGCTCTAGCAGCTGTGTCGTTTTCAGTCTGTATTATGTGTGTAACTTCTTCATATTTTTCCCAAACTATAGTTTCATCTTTCTTTGTAAAATCAGCCGCTCTGCAGATAGAGCAGCTGATTTCCACGCTGTGACGGGTCAGATGCTGCCCACGTTGCCTCTTTCATGTGAACACACAGGGGCAACCCTCGGTGAACTTATCAAGTTGATAACAACTTTAGTGAGACCACTTATCCTGATTGCCAGGTAGGTAAAGCCAGATAATCAAAAGACATCATGGGTATGGTGAACTCGCTTCATATTACCAGGTGTATCAACTCTTCATTATTTTTATCATTTCTTTAGATGTTATTTATTTACATATTTGCTCCTCAGGAGGCTCAGAAAGCTTGCATCAGTGCTGCTTTTCCCCGAAAATATCAATTTTTACAGTGCATGCCAAGTTATTCTAACAATTTGATCATATAATCAAATTTCTAAATATTTTGTGACAGTATTGCAGTGTTCCTAAAATACAATTTTACTGCTCTGTGCACTATTTTACTCCAAATAGCTGTATTTACTTAAACTACTTCGTGGGTTTAATCTAACAACTCCCTATCTGACACCCTCATCATTCAACCCATCTTTTCATGTCTTTCTCTTTCACATTTACTTTAGCCACCGCCACACTATTGCAAGTATATATTAAAAGCACAGTTTTCATATCCACGTACATTTATTGTTCCTTTCTAAAATTTGACCACCAAAGTGTCATCATCTTTGTTGTCTTTTTGCTGGCCATGACATAACTGTGTTTCACTGTCACTGTTGGTACAGAGTGTGAAACAGTAAACAAAGATGGCTTCGTGTAATGCTTTTTTCTCCTGCCGTGTGACCTTCGATTTAATCACATTTTGTTTCATTAACAGACACTAGATACATTAAAACCTTGAGATATGTGTTGTAACTGTAACTGTAAAGTCGTGTGTGACTATATATCAAAATAATCTCCAATTGTTGACCCTGGGAAAAATCTCTGCAAGCTTAAAATTCACTGTCTCTCTGCTCTCTTTCACCACAAACCCCCTGACCCACCTCAGGTACAGCTAAATGTTAGGCTGTAGCTTGAGGTGTTACATTCCAGAAACAAGACCCAAGATGACCCTCTCACCAAGCTTTCTTTTATTTTAAATAACTGGTATAGAGCGTATCTTCACCCTCGTGCTGGGTGAAATCCACCAGGGTCGTAAACATTTGTGTTGGAAAGCCTGTACTTGTATAGGTACATTTATTTAAAAAGGGCAGTTAGAGTTCAAATTGCTGGCTTGGATTGTGAACTCTTGCCACTGTTATCACATTGTGCACAGTGTTATTGTTCAGCCACTAAATTTCAAGGAATTTTATTTTGGATCAATTAAAGTTACATTTTGTGGTTCCAGTCTAAGCTCTCGGGCAGTAGTAGATAAAATCCAGTGTCAACCTTCGGGTTTCTATACCACAAAGGTGGTTTATTTCTTACTGCAATACTATATGATCCTAAAATTTGTACCTGTGGACTTTATAAAATTTGCATGTAACTTAAATAGATCTCTGATATTTACACCTACACTGACCGTACATTGACCACAGAATCTCTCCCCACACCAGTATGCAGAGGGACATTAGTGACATTAGCATCAGTCCCAGCAGCACTTGGCTCTACCAACTTTTCTGATGGAAGCTTTATGACCTGTGCAGCTCGGGACGCTCAGAAAGGTGCAATTGGTGCTGCTTTTCCCTGAAAACAAATGTGAATTTCCATAGTATTTTTACTTCTTCAGTAACTCAGGTCACTTCCTGAGACTCTCAAAAAATGCCTTACAATGATGAAAATGGTAGAAAGAAATTGCCACTATGTTGAACTACATATTTACATTATACATTTTTGAAAAAAGATTGACTTTACTTGTTCAGCGAGGATAAAAAAAAGCTTTCATCTCGTGACACAATTGGCTTCACCCTAACACTGTCTCCATTTTATTCCCCAACAACGACCTTTCCGTCCATCCCTATATCTTTAAGAAATTCCCTCATTTCTTCCCAATCACCTTATCTCTTCTCTTATCACTTCTCCATTGTGGAGCT
>NW_024582565.1:475457-485859 GCF_018398535.1 Haplochromis burtoni | reverse complement strand
CCCCCCCCCAAGAGAGAGAGGTTGAGAGAAAGACAGCTTCAAAGGGTGGGAAAAGAGAAAGGAAGAGAGAGGCAAAGGGTAAAGTTTCGATTTCACAGGAGACAAATAGGCTGACTTTACGTAGGTAACCTCTGTAAATGGGTTTTCGATTTCTAATTTTCAACAGATCCCAATAAACAACTACATAAAGACACACGTGAGAGCAAGGGGGGGGTGGGGTGGGGGATAGAAGAAGACGAAAAAGATTAAAGAATAAGAGGGAGAGACTTTTAAACTAACACCTACATAAAAACTGGCAAATCACCACAGAATTTCCCGGTGGTTTCTTAGTCTGGTCAGTGACTCAACGTTTACAGTCAATCTGACTCCTACACTTAACATCACATAAACATATCACCAATTTAAACACAGATATACACATACGGCTGTCGCCCACGCTAAATATGGTTTGAGGTCTGATCTTAATTAGTCTCCCACCATTTGGCGGTTTGCACAATCTCTTGGAAGAAGATCTCGCAGCCTGTTTGTGACATTATTCATTCAGCAACCACTGACCTATGCTCAGAAGACCTCAGAAATTATGCATCCTATGATTCAGATCGACACAGCATTGAACAGTTTGTAATTGAAAGGATGCAATGGCAGTGCTTATCTCATCTCAGTACTCTCTTCTAAACTAACCTAACCAAGTTAGTAAGTAACAATTAAAAAAAAAAATTATTTCTGTACAAAAAAAGAAAAAGTAACATACCACAACTGAGATGGACACTAGCATGTATGCTGGCTTTAGAGAGAGCAATGCTACCACACTGAGCAAAATTACTGTACAGAAAAACCATTTTCAGCCAGAAAATGAACAAAGAGCGCTGCAACAGATGCTGCGGCCCCCACAGATCTCCGATCCCAATGTCATCAAGTCAGCCTGAAATTACATGAAAAGACAGAAGCGGTCGAGACAGCCTGTAGAAGAATTTTGGGAAATTCTCCAGAAAACAGATACAAGCTACCTGGAAAGTAGCGCTGCACACAAACGTACATCAAAGAACTGCTGCTACATTAAATGCAAAGCAGAGCATCAGTTTTTTTTCTGTTTTACTGCACTTTCATTGAGAAAAATTAAAGTGTCCCCGTGTTACTTTTTCAGCGGTTGTAAAAGAAAACAATACTCAGATACTAATCACTACTAAAAATTCCTATGTGATTACATACTCATTTGTGGCCACATGTATAACAACAATGATACCTTCACCTCCAGTTGACACACACACACACCTTTGCACAATATGACTGCACAAAGGTGTGAACACAGTCCTTCCTCTCACTCATTGCTGAAGCAGCTGGACAAACCTTTGTCAGGAATTTCGAGAGGTCAGTTAAGCTCCCGTTCGAACTACAGTGGAGTACTGTACGAGTATAGATGTAAACCTGCCCACACATGCTATGGTTAGCTAATAAACTATTAGCGATTAGCTGATAGCTACATAAGCTATTACTAAGGAAGCAGCTAGTGGCTATGGCTAATTATTTATGTCTAAAAAGTTTATGTTTATCTTAAATTCCCACACCAAAGCTGAGAAAAGTACACCAGCAAATCCGTATAAACAGTGGCAGCCTACCTTCCCAGGTCCATTGGAAAGCAATAAAATATGGAGCCAAGTCAGCAGAAGCGCAACCTAAAAGTTTCATATTTTAAACCACTCGTCTCACACACCTTAAAGTTATGATACTTTTTTGATACCAATGATTTTTTGCCATACATAAACACAAAAATAGTGTTGTAAATAGATATTGTTATTTGTTTTTGTAATCTTTATTTAAAATAAACCCTTTCATCATATCAAAAATAGCACAGAGCATTGAGTGCACCGGGGTGTTCAGTAATGGTTTTGAAATTCTAGTACAGTGACAACCCTACAGTATATAAACGACATGGCCCTTGAGTGTGAAGAAAATCTTCCAGGGAGTAATTTTTCTAAGTTCTAAGTGAGAAACAAGCTGTTTGATTTAGAAATAAGCAATCACTCACTGGTCAGCTTTACAAGCTGAAAATATTGGGAAAAACAAAACAAAATAAATATCAATCCATCTGTGATTTGAGAGGTAAACTGAAGACAGGACACTCAGCAGGACCGTTAAAGTGCTGGTTTATATAAAATACTTGATTTTACTTGAGTACCCAAAGGAAACCGATGCAGAAAACAGCCAAAGTTGCAAGCTTCAAAGGGAGCGACAATAACAGCCTTCTTATGTGTACGTCTCACAATATTATGCAGCAGCTGGGGAAGTGTTGCAATTAAATTTTACCACTGAAAATATTTGGCTTGTACTGAATGGCAAAAAAACTGCTGGCAATTTACATATCAAGTAATTATTTAAGTAATTTCTCAAGCAAACATTTGCAAAACATTTGCTGCTTCCAGCTTCTTAAATTAGCTTTCTTTTATTTTCCATCACCATAAATTGAACATCTTCAAATTCTGGACCTTTTATTAGAAAAAAATGCATAAACAAGAAATGGAATTTGGCTCTGCATAATTGTAAATGGGTTTTTTTTTTCTAAACAATGTTGCTAAAAAGAGACTGATTGATAACAGCAATTGCTCTAATAGGACCATAATTACTCAGAAATCACCTCCCTCTAAAGGGGATTTCTCTTTCATTCATCCATCTATGAATCAGCAGATTTACAGTCATATTGACCTTTTTTAGTCAATGAAGAAGAAAAGAAGAGCCAGAGCTCATCCTCCCCTCCTAATAAGCCTGATCTGTACTTTTTTGTTTATTTCGTCTCGCTCAAAATTGCTTCTAGGTGCGGCTTGTTCAAAAAGTAATTCTCCTCCACCATATTTAATTGTTTTATTGTATCATTACTTCATGTTGCCGCAGCATTAATGCACTGCACATTCTACTATGCCTATTAAACTGTAATGGCTCTACAAAGCAATATACGTCGTGATCAGGCGCACGCACACATACACAAACACTATCCTAACGTACACAGACTATTAAGCGCCAATGTTGCCAGAGAGTGATATGAGGCAATATTGCAGACGAACAATCTGATGAAGTGTGCAGAAACAGTCATTAGCTGAGTCGTCGTCCTCATTCAGTTTACCACACACTTAACATCTTAACGAAGGAGCTGCGTTGCTTCCACACTTATAATCACTTGCAGCAACACTACCAAAATACAACGCTCGTGCACGCTGTCTGTCACCGTGAGAGCACGCAGTCATTTTTAAGTCATTTCTATCAACTTCTGTCAGCAAACTGGAGAAAGACTGAGAATATGTGCATACATTACGCTGCATGTAAGTGCGAGCTAGCGAGAGAAAGTCTTAAATGTTTCTGAGAGTGTGAGAGGAAGTAATAAGATGAGGGGAGTGCGTTTGTCTGCTGAGAGAGGGATGATGGATTGTTGAGGAGAGGCAGGTGAACCTGTATATCTCCCTACAGCGCCGGTCATAAAGCATGGGAGCAGCCTCCTCTCCAACAACACAATGAGATCAAATAACCTCCAGTGCCTCTGAGCATAGGCGCACACATACACACGCGTGCGCACGAGGTGAACGCAGCATCAGTGGCTGGCACTGATATTCAAGTTTCGCTCTGTTTTGAAACATCCATCATATTTCTGAGTAGAAAGGAAAGCAATGAAAGCATTAAGGCGAACACCCTTTGACGCACCCCTCTGCCTATCTCTAGCAAAAACACATATATGCTTACACGTATATGCACGGGGGCGTGTGCACAGCAGCCCATGAAGTAGCAGGTGAGCAGAGGTGAAGTAAGATGAACAAGCATGAGAGGAGGAGAACAAATCTGAGCAGGAAAGGGGAGAAAAACAAGGCAAAGGGCTCAAATGGAAGAAGGGTCGCTTGATGGGAGAGACTCTTCTGGGCTTGATGAGGAGGGAGGGGAGGAGTGTTAGCATCCCGGCGGTGCGTGATTGTGCGTGTGTGAAAAAGTGAGAAAAAGGAAAGGAATGGCATCAATCTTGCTGAATCTGAATGGTCACTTTCTTTCATAAAAATAAACCTGTGAGCAAGGTATTTAACAACCAGCATCTATCACAAAGCCCTGACACCGCCACAGTCCTACTCCCTTTCTGTCCCTGACAGTCATTAACAGGCCTCTCTGACTTCTCGCTTTGCTTTCTTATTGTGCGTGTGCTCCCGTTTGTGTGTGTCTGTCCACATGTAAAGCTCCCCACTGCTATACAATGCGTGTGGAATTTCACGCCGTAATCAGCCACAGACCGGAACACACTCCAAACAAAGCAATCGGCACAAAAACACGCTGCAACACGCACACACATGCAAGCATCGTGTTGCAAACACGCACTTCAAGCAACGGCTGGCGAGATCTGGCGGGCTTTGAGATTTTTGCACTTTGCCCTCTTCTGCAGATGGCCAGTTACATGATCAGCTATGGTCTGCTGCACTGCAGCCACTCACCGAACAGTGCAAACACAGATCATGAAAACATCCACCAGCACTGGACCTGGGGCTAATTTGGGATTAGGGTGTGTGATGCCTAAAACAGCCTAAAACATGCTCACATTGATATGGAAATGCGACCAAATACCCCCAAAAACAGTTACTTTAATGGTGAAAAAAAACCTGTTTGTACATGCGCACACACAGATATACATATGAATGGCATGCGAGGGATCTGTCCCAGAGTTTGGTTGCGCCTATCAAAGCCTCGTCTCTCCCAGAGACCAGTCGAGGCCCAGCATTGCACACTTAGCATTAGAATACATCAATGGCACAGGATTGGAGGCACGCAGGCTTTCATACTCAGAAAAACCCACCTTCAGCCTCTATCTTCCCCTTTTTTACTCCCTCTTTGGTTCATCCCACCCCCACTGTTAGCCCTCTCCTATTATCTCCCACTCCTCTTACTCCCTCCTCCACTCCACATCCTACCGCGTCTTAAGACTCCACTCCCCCCTCCTCTCCAGAAGGAAGCCTTTTTAACCGTGACCAGAACTCAGAGCTGCATGGACCGTGACCACATAGCCATACAACACCAGATAGGCTGTGTGTGACTGTGTGTGTATGTGACTGACATAAAATAGTCATAGTTAGGGCTGCCACTGCTCAGTCACCCTCAGTGTTGTGAGCGTCTGAACAGGCTGCTTCAGATCCTGTTTATCTGTGTGGGATTCACTGTCGGGCCATCAGCATTCACCCCCAAAACTTCACTGACTAACTGACAAACTCCACTTAATGGAATCAAACTTGGCCCATCAAATGTGTGTCAGTGCATGCATTTGTGTGTGCGTGTGTGCGTGTTTGTCCCATCACTTCTGTCTGTCGATACCAAGAGACAGCCTTCAGCCAGAGAACAGAGGAGAGAGAGGGGAGAAAAAAAACAAGCCAACTCTCCTTTTCTCTCTAATTACAAATGACAAACCTGCTACCAAGAGTCGGTCTGGCACCTGACGACGCATGATAACCTCTCAGCTCTCTGCCAATATTCAGTAACAGACTGGAGGCTATCTGTGTGTGTGTATGTGTGTGTCTGTGAACATGTTGACTGACAGATTAAACAAGAACACCAAATCAAACAGTGTCCTGCCCCGTGGCTCTGATTTCCAATGACAAAGCAAGAAGTCTACGGCCAATATCTCACCTATCTTCCTCCTCTTTCCCTCTTTACTGCCCTTTTAGTTTCTCATCCTCCACTTTACTTTCATCGATTTCCTCCTTGCTTGCTTCCTTCCTTGCCCTCTCCCTCTCATACTCCGCACCTTCTGCTCGCAGTTTAAAAAGTAACCCTTCTTCTCGAGATCATCCATTTCCTCCCCGTTGCGTAATAATCAGGTTATCACTACATTGTGGCTTGTACTCTTACTGACTACTATCTCTAATCCCATTATAATGATCTAAAAGGCCATATACTGCGAGTGCCATGTGATATAATAAGTTTAGAACACGGGGAGGCTGTAACCTGCTCTCACATCATGCGCTCTCATTTTTCACACCCTGCTCCACTGTGTTGTTTCGGTCGTCTTCTATCTGAAGCAAACTGCACAAAGATGGTAAGAGCAGAGATGATGTACCAAAACCTTCATGTAGAATTTATTCTCTTGCGTTCAAGCATAACTTTTTATTTGCGAGAGCCACATACACTAAGTTTAAACTATTTGTTGTTCAGTCATATTGGAGTAAAAATAGAGCAACTAAGAAAACTTTAAGGTTGCCTGGTGATTACATTTGTTTGTTGCTGTCAGAGAACGACTGCAAATATCTTCAGCAGCCAACTGACTGCCCAGAGGTTCAGCATGTAACTGGACGACCGCTTTAAATCACAAAGCACCTGTACAGGTTGGTTCGTGGGAGGCAAGCTGTCTCCAAATGATTGCATCTGACTCTGACTGCAGTAACTCGTTTTGGAGAGGAATTTCTGAATTTCTCTTTCAAGTTTGTGAGGTTCTGTCTGGACTCTGGATGTAAATAGTTATCGTGTATTTGTCTGTATGTAGACAGGAAGAGATTTGTAGCAGATCTCAACACATTTCTGATTTTCACCAATTTATCACAGTTAATTACAACATGTAGCTGCCAACTCGACCCTGTTCAGTCACAAGCTAATAGCAGACTGACGTTTCAGTCTGAAGTCCAAATTTTCGACTTTGAAATTCAAAGCATCCGCACCAACTCCAGATTAATCCAGGTTAATCCAAGATGGCCGTGGTGAACGTAAACATTAGTAAAACTTTCATCTGAACCAGCATTGTTGTGTGTTGGAGACTTGCTAAGTCTGGTATGCACAGACTGCTGATCAGGCAAACAAACAAGTATTGCACTTTATTGGTAGTGATACATGAACGCCTCTCCGTAGCTAAAAAGATAAACAAATTCTATTTTTCTTACTTCTGAAACTTTTTTACTGGAATGTTTTTAACTCGAGAATGACGTCACTTCTTCTGCACCATGTGTCTTATTGCTATTTTATTACTATCCTGATCATTTCAAGATGGCAACTGAATTCAAGCGATCCCAGACCTGGCCGCATTCTTCAAAGCAAGAATTTCAAAGGCAATGAGTGTGCAAGATTTTTGCACATGGTCGCAATAATTTTAGCCGTGCAATCTCCAAGTTGTTGCTGTGGGGCTTTGAGTCGCATAAGTGCGACACACACTGTTGTCTCTTAATGTGGATGTTCAAATTTGTTCATGTTGTTTTTAAGAAACGTTTTGTGTTTTTAAACAAACTTAAATGTTGGCTGAGAACTTTCTATAAAAAACATTTTGTGCAAAACTGGCAGAAATATGATTAGAATCAGAAACTGGTCTGAATTGAGCAAGAACTGGATGCCTGTCTTTAGATTTTTCAAGTATTCAAATCTCTGCCAGCGGACACATATCAGTTGGCACTTAAAAAGTTCAACATTCAGCCCCAGAATATAAGAGCAACTTGAAATATGAAAAGAAAGAGTCAGACAGAGACAAGGAAAAGGGCTGTTTTCACACATTCCAACTCCAGACAACATCAAGAGTCCGAGTATTGTCTGAAGTTGCCCTTTCTCACATGTAGCACACAGCATGAAGTCCGCATCAGACGCGTTCTCACTACTGAAATATTAACTTTAATTTAGGCGAGGGGTGGCACCTGGGTAGTGTGTGCAGGAGGCACACATGACGCCCCCTCGCTTGCTGTGAATTCAGCAAACAATTAGCTGCACTGCTCCCGCATGAGCGTTATTGTACACAGACTTTGTACTACAGAGCTGGCAAGCTGAAGTCTGTTTAAAGTCAAATCTAAGACACATACAGATCCACCCGGCAATGCCTAGAAAAGCCCAGGGCTGCAGTGCATGTGTGAAAGCTGCATCATATACACGCCAACGCTGGCCTGAATGCACAGCAGACATGGGTTCACGCTACAGGGGTGAGCTTACACTTCTTCCCATTCACACTTAGTATTGAGTTAGCATTGACACCCTGCTGAATAGTCTTGTGAAGGCACAGGACGATGCTAACCGGCAGGCACTATCACTAGCCGCCCTGGTCCTTGGCGGAATAGCCGGGGAAGCATTGATATGGTAATGCTGGGGACATTTCAGGGCCAAAGCTTGGGACCGTGGGCGCTCTGTGATCCTCCAAGCCCAAAAAGGACAGATCTCCAGGGTATTGTGATTTCCCCAGTCAAGGCCCTGAGTGATCAGGATAAGCCCGTCCATGCTGCTTTAGTGCTGTCACTCAGCCGCTATTGTGGTCATGTGAACGGCCATTTTCATCACAATTGACCTCGGTTTTGGCAGTACTGTTCGGCAGGGCCCTCCTTTCTCTATTCTTTGGTGCCCTCCCTTTCCTTCTCCTTCACCCTCCATCAATGATTTTTTTTCTCTGTCTGGTTCTTCTTGTTGTATGCGCTCCCTGTCTTTTTTTTTAAGTAACAACAATTGCCAGCAGATATGCCTTATGCAGAGTTAAACTGCTCTCCCGCTCTCTGCCTATCCTCATCCATCTCCAAAGCCACATCCAGCCTAAGAGGAGTGTAGCTTGGAGGTTCTGATTATCTCATCTGATACTATAGCAATGCGTGATGCAATACATATGTTGGGATTTACTGTTCACCTCTAGGGGAAAACACTCGAGTGTGTGCAGTGTGAGTGACATTTTACACACAGCGAGTGGGTGGTTGGGTGGCACCGTTCTTTTTTCTTCAGTCACAATTTTGCAAACAGGACTGTATGTGTGCTTCTATGAATTTGTGTGTGACGGAGTGTGTTCTCTTTGTTCCATTTTATTTGATCAGGGCTGGTAGCAAATAACAATGTACCCCCTTGAGGAATCTATGGGGAGCAAAGACAGAGATTGCCCCTGTGTAACCAGTTTTTTCTTCGGCATATGTGCATGTGTTGGTGAAAGATAGTACGTGTGTGTGTGTGTGTGTGTGTGTTTGTGCATGGATGGAGGTGAGAAAGCAGAGGGGAAAAATGGAAAGAACAGCAGAGGAGGAGAAAAGGGAGAAGTATGCATATGTATGGGTCTAATACATGTGGGTAAAATGTGTGGGTGGTATGCTCGTAGGCTGTGGGGCATTCACATGCCTTCTTTCTTGATTTCGTTCTGCACCCCAGTGCAACACATATACGCATATTCACACACGCACACACATATACACAAATGCACGCAAACACTAGAATGGGAGGAGAGTTCGTCTGGCTGCGAAGAACTCAGCTCCATCAACACAACACATCCTATTTCCCAACATCTCCTCCCACATCTCCCTCTCCCCCGCCACCACCTTTATTTCCCTCTCTCCCGGGAAGTGACACAGAATTCTTTTTAACTGCAGTACATTCATTACAACAACCCTGCAACCCCCACATCCTCCACGCGCCCCTCCACCCCCCAATCCTCTACTCTCCTTCTCCCTCGCCATCGCACATGTGAAATAAAGAAAGTGGATGTAGCCACCTCCAGCAGCTGTCCTGGACTTAAAGCTTTCATTAAAAACAAGACAGGCGCTCAGGACAGAGAACTTGGCTGAGAGATAGTACACACTCATTCATATGCAGTCTTACTACGGCGGCGTTACCACATTGCCGTACCTCAAAGCTAGGAGAAGAGAGTAGAGCCTACAGACAGCGTGGGTGTTAGCGTAGAGGCCAGGCAGCATTGCTAGCTCTCAGCCATCCTCCTCTCCCTCCACTGACAACCATCAACTCTTTTCAGTGTACTCATGTATGCACCTCATTAAAATATATAACATACATACATAAAAAAAAAAACACACATCTGAAGTCCAAACTAAAGGTCAAAAACTCAAAGGTATTCAGAGAATCACACGTGAACATGCTTAAAAACAGAGCAAGCATAGACAATACATACATAGATTTATTAATATCCATTTCATGTAAATCAATAACTGCAGCTGCTTTATAGAAGCACTAGATTTGTATAGCTGTTATGGAGCTCCTCAGATGTATAAATCCACAAAACCACAATTATTAGTGGATTCCAGCAAGAAATAAATAAATAAAGTATTTTATAAATTGATTATATCTATCGGTTTTCACCCAGAGAATTAGGAGACCAAATATCATTAAAGCTGTGTATTGCATTGCTTTCTCTTCCAATACGTCAATGACACACTGGCGTCAAACATTATCTGATTGATTAAAACATGCTCGAAAATGGATTCCCCAGAAAATTCGTAACAGAGTCACAACTTCACGACTCCTCATCATCGAGCTTATTAAATGAATAAGTGTAAAATGAGCAAGTTAACTAACTCACAGTGAAGAAAAAGCAATTCACAGGAGGAAAATGGTGAACAAATGAGAAAGCAAATCAGAGAGGCAATTAACTGACAAATTATTAAAACTGAATAATAATATAACGCACGCACACACACACACACACACACACACACACACACAC
>NW_024582565.1:448072-475383 GCF_018398535.1 Haplochromis burtoni | reverse complement strand
TAGTGGACAATGTATCAACATAATATTTGTCATCATCAGTTTCTCTGTGATTGTCACCCCTACAGGGCGTTTGTAGACATCAGGGATGAAAAGATATTAAAAATTACTACTGGATTAGACACTAATATCCAGCAGTGTCGACACCAACACTCCTATCTTTGCCTCCTCCAGCTGACTTATACCTTCACGCAGCCTCTCCACTCAGTAGCAGCTGAACACTTGAACAGCAGTGAACCTTCACAAGACTAAATAACATTTTATGAGGAATTTCGTGAGGTTAGTAAAGCCTGGCCATCTTAAACATTAAGAGACAGCGTTAATTTATCAGGATAACACAATTATTTGTGTCTAAAAGGTGTCATGTTTCTCCTAAAATCCCAGATTGGAGCAGAGAAAAGTCTACCAGCAACTAGACAAAACCAGTGGCAGGCTAACTTAGCAACTCTGTTTGATCAGCAACGAAAAAATAGAGCCAAAACAGATTTTTGTCCCTAGCCTTTACAGAAATATAACACTTGAAAAACACCTTTTTATTTCTGTTAAAAATAATATAAGAACAAACTACGTTATTTAAACAATTAAACCTTTTGGAGGCATTAATTTAATATATAGGCGCAAGTAACACACTTTTGAGTTTAAAAAAATGTTTTTAAATACAAAAATATAAGTGTACCTATCAAATGTACAATAAACATGACATAACAATTTTTTGAAATTAATGTGATAGATATATAAAGAACGCAATTGTACCGTGGAGCTATGTCACATATGTTTCCGTTTAAGAAATAAAATTTTGAAATAAAATCATCACATTGATGACATCACTTGACTTCCTGAGACATATTTCCTGACGGTCTATAGAATGTATTGTAATTTTTCTCTTCTGTCTCATAATTTCATAAGACACTTTAAGTCACTGGTTTGACCCAATTTTTTTGTAAAAAACAAAAAGATAAAAACAGCAAAAAATTATTGTCAATAATAATAATAATAATAATAATAATAATAATAATAATAATAATAATAATAATATGTTTTCATGTAGAGTATGTCTCACAGGTTTGATGCCTTTTAGCAGCTATTTTGTTAAAAGCATTTTTCCTGAAAATTTGTCACTGCTGTTACTTACTTAATGGTAACATCATTGACGCCCATCTATAGAAAAACTTTATCAAAAGCTGTTCACAGAATATTATAACATAATCCTCCTTTTGTCAGGAACGTTCAAACAAAGTGTCTCCAAACGGTTTACCTCGATGTTACTGTGTGTGTGTTTTTTCCTGTCTCAAATAAAACGTGTCACAGACGCTGACATGATAATAAAGTTAAATCAATGAAATTATGTTAAACTTAAGGAATGAAGCATTACTTATTTTGAAGTATTTTCATAGTTATAGCAAACAGATGGCTGCATACACCTGATTGGAAATGGTAACATATAATTTATTTTTGTATAATTTTTAATATTCTGTGACTCTGGCTACGTGTGCTAAAGGTTTAAAGTAACACCAGTGACAAAAAAGCAGAACATGGTGTCTATAAATAAGTAGGGAAATAAGATTTAAATCTGTCATTTTTGTAAATACATAAAGTCAACGAGTTATGTAATAATGCAGTCGAAGTTAATGCCAAAAAAAGAAAGCAATTCTAAGACATCTTGGTGTCGCAAAAGCAAATATTTTGCAGAATGACGCAAAAGCAGAGCACTACCTCAGACGGCCTAAAAATACTCGTTTTTTTTTTCCTTTGTTGCACTAGGAGAGTGTTAACGTGTTTGTCATACACACACCTTACAGTTAGATGTTTTTTGCACTTAAACACAATTTTGTCATTGATGTTACGATTTGTTGGATCTTTACGAAAAAACGATGCGTCTTAATTTTCTGTCAATTTTTTCTCCACTAGTGCTGAAAACTTTACCAAGTTCTGAGTATTTTCCAGCTTATCATTACTGAGTTTGAAATTTTAGCATCTTAAATTGAACAATACAGCAATAACCAATATAAAATTACAATTTAAGGCTGCAGATTATGATTCTAATCATCAGCTAATCTCTCAATAATTCACGTGTTTCCAACACAATTTCCATCAGCCTGAGGTAATGCTTTGAGGTAAGTTTTTTTTCAGTCTTCTCATCAGAGATACACATAATGGAATATATAAATAGATCACATTTTAAAACTCTAAGGAAATTTGTGCTAAAAACTAATAAACTCCTTTTTTAGCCTACAACATATTAACTGTATTCTTATTGCCAACCAAAAGTAATAATTATTTTTAATCTTAATGATTTACTTTTTTTTAAATAAATGTGAAATACCTTGTTTTTATCCAAAACCAGACACATTTCACACAAGTCCTCAAATGAGAGACAATGAACTGATGAATCATTGTGGATTAATTTCTGTAGAATGAACTGTTTTGGTACAAAGCCACATACACACAAATGCATACCAGTTAAAACTAGTACAGAACCGCTGCATCACATTGGCATTCACCACACAAGTGCAACCTGGACAAGATGTGAATACAACAAGAGGAATCCCTCATAAAGAAGCTCTAATAAATGCATACACTTAATACACACACATGCACTGAGAGCTCATTGTCTGATGTGAAGAGAGACTTGAGAGTAGTAGGATGATGCAGAGGAGGACAATGAGGAGGAGAAGAGGAAGTGATGCCAAGAGGCCGAGCCAACAAGTGAGATGAAGAGGTGGAGGGAGGGCCGAGCAGCAGATACACGGCGAGAGAGAAGAGGAACAGGCTGAAACATCCAAGAGAAGAGTGCAGAGTCTGTAGGACACCATCGATCCAGCTTTGGCAGAAATAGACAACCAGACCAAGAGCGGCACAGGCTCTCTGAGGGACACTGACTGACAGCAGCATGGCTGGCCCTACACACATCAGAACAGCAGGAGCTTTTCATGCTGTACATGAACACTTAACACCCACACACAAGCATCCATGTGTACGCACAAACACATTAACAATGAAGGCACAGATAAAACCACCAGGAAATCACAGGCAAAAAAACGGAGATTGAGACCAACATCAACAGCACGCGCATGCTTGGCAGAACTACTACATATTTTCTGATAAAAATAAATAAATAAAATCATACAGCTTGTTTTATGCAGCGCCACCTGGAACCAGTTAACATTACGGCACAACAATCTTTTCAAGCTCATTCCAAAATGAATCCAAAACTTGTAGTCGTGATTTATGCACACAAAGTAAGCAAGCTATAGCTACAAATACAAACCTCAGCTTTTCCTGCGTCATATTCAAACCAAGTTTCCACTTTTGATCACGACAAATATGTGGTATATATATGTTCGTTTGGATTGTAGGGCCTCGTAAAACGATTAACAGGACACTTTCAAAAGCTACAATAATCGGACATGAAATCAATCAGATATGAGTTAGTTGGTTAAGCTTTTTCTGCTGAACATTTTTGGGGATTTTGAGCTAGCGGTCAGAAAACAAGCAATCTGGTGATGTCACATGTGACTCTGGCCTCTATTAAAATGTAACAAGCAAATTTCACTTGTCCTGTTATATCACACAAATTATCTGAGAATATTACAGTCGATTAGACTTCAGATAATATATTAATTGGTAATGGAAATGTCCATTTAAGTGATTTCAATAACAATGATCTTAGTGATATAATTGCATTTCGAAATCTTTTTTTAATTAGCACCAAGGCTGTATAAAAATTAAAAAAGAGGCTCTGTGTTTTCAGTATACCTGTCACATGACATTGATAATGAAAATAAATCACCAGCCCACCTAACCAACAGTACTCTTCAGTAGCCACTTGGGGACGGCTTAAACTGGGAGTCAAACCCATTAGATCAACAGGTTTAAATGCTCAAGCTTAGAGATGATATTAGCATGTTTACAACACTGTTTAACTCACTATTTTTTTTATATTCAGGCTTAAAGTTGGGGTCACACAGTGAGCGGCAGCCGATCCTCGTCTCAGTGAAGCTCTCCCAACAGTGTTTGTGGTTTTAGTGACTTCTGCAGTATTATTAATTATATCAAAAATAATATGGCCTGTTGGCAGGTGTTCAAGAAGTTTTTGCTTCAGTTTTGAAGAATGAAATCGCTGCTGTTGTTGCTCTGTTGTTTAACTCTGTACATTGCACCCATTAGCTTGCTATCCAAGCTTGCTATTATTAGCCAATAGCAGAGCACTTCTTTTTCTCTGAATGTGGCTGCTGCTGGCTCCAGAATAACAATATGGTGATGACGCCGGCACTAGGCTGGAATTTTCAGTGGCTGCATCTTTTATGTACAGTCTATGTGCTGCGCAGATACAGAATGAAGAAAAACGAACCAAAGTGTCATGAATGCAACAACCCTCATTTCAGCCTTATCGTCATGCATACATTTTCTGCAGGTGGTTTTGGGACTAAAGCAGTCTGAGTGACTGCTTTGCATTGACCCATCAGACCGGCTGATTGTCAGCTTTACTGACTGGCTGCTGTGGCCATCAGGAGCAGAGTGCTTGTGCAGCGAACATTTCTGCCTCCCTCCCTGGCCTGGCTGGGACTGATTAAAGCCTTCTGCTGAAACAAGGTCATAATTCACTTAGCCATTTCCCAATTTCCGCATAATTACCCTCCTGCTTCACAAACGCTAACACGCATGAACACATCCGCACCCGCACACATTCGCACTGAAGCTCAGACACAAACACATTTCCTCTCTGATTTGTGTCATTACTGAGAAGAGAGTGGTTAAAAGGTTTCAGAGTTGGCCTCTTAGTGACAGCTTAAATGGATAAAACCTCAATTAAAGACTCTCTCCCTCTCTACATGCTGTCTCTCTGTGGATGGAATAAGCATAATTCTGTGTCCTGTGCATTTTGCTGAAGTGAGGACCTTTTTCCCTACTACCAGGTGCTAAAACAAACCTTCACAGTCAAGACTTTCACACCATAATTCTTCCTGTCTTACGAAAACCTGTTACAGAGAAGCTAACTTCCCAATAAAAGCTCCCATCATTCCCTCACAATTCAGATCTGATGATGTTTACGTCTTGACGAGCCGATAACAATATTCATAACTGAAGCTCAACAATAAACATCAACATTTCTACCCAGCGAGCAGTGACAATAGAAACATTTCTCCTTCCCTGCTGCGCCTCTGTATTGTCCTGGCTGGCATCAGCTGATTCCTGGTTTGTGCAGAGTTGGATGCAAACAGCTGCATTTTTCACGTGGAACTGTACTGTCTTTATGCAGAGGAATACTAATTGTCACGTCAGTAGAGTTTATTAACGCTAGACCACTCCGCTCTGTTGTGATCAGGCTCAGCATATGGCCTCAGACTGCCGCTCTGCTGCTATCATTAGCCGCGTCACAAACACACCATTGGAGCATCTGGTGTGTGCGTGCGCGTCCGTGTGTGTCTGTGCAGGAGCTGACAGTCATTATTAGTACCCCCAAAGCCCCTAGAGCGCTGGTGGGGAATAGAATATAGAGAATGCTCACATATACTTCACACATACACACACCAAAACAGCTTGTAAACATCGCAGTCTTGTTATTAGCACCTGATTACACTGCTGGAGCTTAGACAGCGGCTCAGAGTATTATGTACATATCAACAACAACATCAGGTGCGTGCATCTGTGTTTATGTGTGTGTGTTTTGTCTGCTCTGACTCCAGCTCGTCGCTACGGGACTTGTTCTCTGCGGACAATTTGCTCAAATTTAACACATGGGTGGGAAAGATAAATTCTTGTTGCACCCCATACTTTGCCTAAAATCTACAGATAACAAGGGAAGACGGTCATTCAATAATTTGGCCGTCAAGGAAAAAGGCAATTCATCCGCTTCAAACGGCACCGTTTTAAGTTAAAGCGCTGCGTGACTCGGTGACTCTGATGTGGCCCCTCTTGTTCTTGCAACGTGATTTCTGAGTGTACTCCTCTTTGCAGTCACCATTTGATTTGTGCACACACTGCTTCTGTCCTGAGATAAACTCCAGGTTATGCTGAACAGACCTCGACTTTAAGAGCATTAACAGAAAAGATGATAATGTGTTTGACTGTGTGAACTCGTGTGTGCCATTGTGCAAGTATATCATTTACATTTTAAGGTACGCGGTGATTTGCATCTGTTTAAGCTTAGAAAGTGGTCAAGTTTGAGTCAGTGGTACAGCGGTAAGAAGAAAGCAGAACTATTAGCAATGCATATAAGGTTAAATATTTTTGGAGTACGCTTAGGTGAGAGACTAGACGACCAGGGCTGTGCCATACCATAGAGTTCACAATAACTATGCAATATAAAAGTGTCATATTGCAACGTCATGGGTTTATGTTCAACAACAAGAAACACTCACAGATACAGAAAACAATATGACAAGTCCAGGCATGTCTGAGAGGAAGAGCACCTAATACGAGAGCTACTTCAGAAACCTCCAACAAAACATGCAAGTAAACTGTTCTTGATAAAGGTCGAAACAACACACCTGTTTTAGTGTATATACACCTTTAGGGCTACAACATAAAGTTACGTTGACTATTGTTAAACTGAACTGTTAAGTCATGTTTTACTTTTACTTAAAATTCCCAGAAAAACACTACAGGGGTACTTTTGTGCTTTCATTTGAGTGATGCTGTGTCACTGTGTTTAATGCTGTGTCACTACTATTGTAATATAATGCTGCTGCCGGCACCTTGTTTCAATAGATTCACACTTCAAAGTAGAAACGGTGACATCAGTGACAGCATCTTATTGGAAATGAAGGATTAAAAATGCCCTTCATTTACTTATAAATTCTGCTGCCTGCAAGCATCAATCAATCACTGTTCATTTTAATTTTTTTTCTGTATCATCAGAAATATCATTATTGCAATTTTTTTTTTGGTATCATGATGTAAATTTGAGACTATATTGCGGCTATGTTGCCCACCTCTCCAGACAACGCAGAAATGGAAATGGTGAACAACAGACTCAATGCTTAAAAATGATTTGATTTTCTTGTAGTAAGACTCTTTCTCTGTTGAGGACCACAGAAGAGTTACTGTAATTCAAAAACACTGAGAGTAAGTAACGGGAGAGCTGACTCATATTTGTCCCTGGCTGTATTTCAGATCCTATTTTGGCTGCAATCTCTTGTGCTTTGCTACAAAAGCAATCCCACTGTTACTATAACACAGTGCAGTTTAGCAGTGAGTGTTGGGCAGTGAGTAGAGTGAGACGAGTGAGATGGAGGAAAGAATTTGCACCGCATTTTGAGATCACCCAATTTTCACACCTGGCCAGAGCCCAGGTGTGGCTGTCAGATTGTTGCTTTAGGAAAGTTGCATTAATTGGACAACACTCGCCCACCGTGTCTGAACACCTGAGCTTTTAATCACTTTAAGACTGTCCAGACAGCACTTCTGTGAGAGTATACAGTGGCCTTAACACAGAACACAGCAAGAAAAGCAATCACTCACACTCTTAGTCCCGTCTTTGGTTAGACTGCAGTGGCTGGAAGCACCAATAAGGAAACACATGCACGTTCCAAATGCCACACGAGCACCAACCTAGAAATTTTTTTTAAATAACAGCTTCTAAAGAAATTAATCTCAGATTGATGCATGATTTGAGCCACACCACTGGGTCTGTTGCATGATCAAGCTTTTCTACTCTGTTATTTAAATCAGCTTTTCCTAGTCAAACTGTGACTATTAGCACAGAATTTCCAAAATAAAATATGTGCTTTCTTCATAAATATACATGCACATTCCAGTAGATGTAGACATATACTGAAGCAATTAAAACCAACTTTAAGTTACAGACTGAATGAAACACTACTATACTAGTGTGATTAGATCTTTTACTAAGAGCAAATCTGGAAATTATGTGCAACACATTATTGATTATACCCACTGACCTACAAAGCTTCAATACCAATCACTGTTTGTAATATACAATGAAAGAGGTTTCTGTGTCCGAAATATGTGTTTGTTTTTATTAGTCAGGGTCATTAATCGCATAGGTCACTCATCCAAGACCCAACACTGACAATTTCCAAGTAAATCGATATCACATTATCAATACATACTGGTCGTATGTGGATTAGCCTTGAAGTTTTGGCCGGTTGACATACTGATCTATAAGAAATACTGATTTATTCAGTATTTCTTCATGACAAGGTTGTGTAAAAACGCAGATGAAATTTAAAACTGACTCGGTCTGCAACAATACAGCATTTATGTGCAGCTCACTGCAGCCCACCAAGCTACACCTCCACCTCCCATGAGGTTGACAACCAAAAATAAATTCTCAACCAGTTAGAAACACTGGTAGGATTATAAATACAGGGAACCACATTACTATCAAACACATTCACCAGTTTTTAATTTTTCCTGGTCATAAAAATAGGCATATTCTTTCTAGATCGATGGTTTACTTCTCTTACCGAGGTCGTGTAGGAAGATTAATTTAGCAAAGACTGTTTAACTCAGCTCTGAGGTGAAAGCATTTCTACTCCCCAACAACACAGTGTTGGTAATTCTAACAGGGAACCTAAAAGGCTTGATAACAACAGCCTCTGCTAACCACTGAGCCACCAGAACAAGATCAGCAGTCACATAAATCAATACCAATCCTGGGTCAGATATTTGTACCCGTGAGACCTTTACTCTTTGCCAGGCTTGATCACAATTGCCGGACTCACAGTGACTCTCAGATGTGTGTTAGTAGAATTACAGCCGTAAAATTCCCCCACACCTCGACCCCCCAAAAGCTCTTTTTGAATCCAACCATTACAGTGACCAGTTAGTGCTAAACCCAAGGCCAAGCAAGCACGAACACTTAACATCAGTACTTCATTTTCACAGCAACGCTTCCGATTAGTCGATGGTGTAAGCGAGACAACATTTGAGGAAATGAAAGGGCCAATCGAGATGCAGAAAAAAAACAACAAAAAAAAACAAAACATGGTGGGCTTGATTTTTCAGGGTTTTTGAGTGTTTCATGTGTGAGCTTTGAGGAAGATGCACGGCAAATGGCTTTAGTCAACATTTCAAAGTGTAAAAGAGGAGAGGAGAGAAGAAACAGGAAGAAAGTGTAGGTGGCGAAAGGTGAAGAAGAACTCAAAACAATGCAACATACTTTCTAGCACATGCAGTTCAAGTTTATTTGACAAAGCAGGAAATATCGCATAAAATCGACATTAAATTAAAATACCACCACCTTATGAGTGCTTTCAGGAGAATGAGAGAAAGACACACACCCTTTATATCTGGCTCATCTGCAAAGTTTAAAAAAATAAATAAAAATTGAGAGGAAAACCATTCATTTATTTTCCTCCTTTGCATCTCTTATTGCTCCTCTCACCTACCAAGCAATAACTGTCCAATCAGAAAAAAATGACTGCAGCATGCACACGCATATATAAAGAGTGAGGAGCAGCGCAGGACAGAGAAGACCACTGAATCTTATTACGCAAACAGGAGTCATCCATCATACACAGGTGTTCCCTATTGCTTTTAATTAATGACATCTCTGTGTGAACGTCTGACACCACGCATGGACACACACCTGTACACCATGTGGCCTCATGATTCCTTACTAATGAACAGTCTGATAAATATGTCTATAGCACAGTTAGAACCCTGTGTGAGGCTTTTGCTGCAAGGGTGCATCAACACACATCACAGCTGTGGCACCTCAAACATCACGGATAGATGGGTCGTACACACACATGCACGCCACGGGTCTGGTGATTGTGAGTAATACTCTTCTTTGTGCAGCTACTTATAAATGTAAATACTGTTGTCCCGAGTAGGGCTCAGAGACCGATAGTTTTGCGTTGCTGTCGAGGAGAGTGTTGATTGGCCTGCTCGACCCTCCCGTCTGTCTTAGAGTCTCCCTCTTTCTTTCTCAGGCACAGCCGCGTGTACGAACTCGCCGCGCGGATCAGGGCACCGGCCGGGCATTATTATCATCATTATTATGAAGGCCGCCCTGCCCGTGCCCTATTACAATTCAACACAGCATCCACCTGAATTCGTCCTCCCTTCTCCAACCAGTCTCGCAGTGTTTCTCTCTCTCGCTGCCTCAGTCTTCTCATATTCCTGGCATTATTTCTCTCCTGCCTTGCGTGACGTGTCTCTGTGCACTCCGACAAGCCGGATGAATATAAAACAAGTTCCACCTTGGCATCGATTACCACACATGCACATGTGCATTGGTATGAGGAGTAAATTCTCCCTGCAACAGCTGGCTTTATTCCAGAGGTATGCATAGAGGTGACAGTGTCATGAACAAACACACGCACAAGCACGCACAGAAACACACACACACACACAACGCACACGTAATGCCTACAGTTTCTTATGTGTTTGTTTATCCGCAGCCTAATTGCTTGAAAAATATACAACTGATAAATTAAGAGATATCAGCAGATATCTATTATGCAAATCAGTTAACTGCTGTGTTATTAAATTACACGCATACACATGTATAGCCACGCACACGCTCGCGTACGCGCGCGCTCACACTCGCAGCAGTGGTTAATTGCCAGGTGGTGGAAGATAATGTGTGATTTAACAGGCTGATGGATTTGTTTTTGTTTCGGTCACCCATCAATGAACACAGACATCTGTAACAGGGCAAACACACATGCACACACTCACTCTCACACACACACACGCAAAAAATATGCACACCGTTACACACACATTCATGCCCAGGGATATCAGTGACAAGTGACTGATAGGCGGTGGCACCAGCCTTTGTGCGAGACGCAAACGTGGGAAATGATCCATCTTATAGAAGTTAAAAAAAGTACACAGCAGCGATGTGCGTGTGTTTTTACGTGCACACACAAAGCTGCGCATGTAAGTGGGCGAGCTAGCATGCGTACAAATGTAGGCCTGCAGACCCACGTTTCTGCAAGCGTGTGTGTGTGTGTGTGTGTGTGTGTGTGTGTGTGTGTGTGTGTGTGTGTGTGTGTGTGTGTGAAATAGTTAATGCTTGGTAACAGTCTCAGCCTGTCTCTTGTGGTTGATGAGTGGCTTGGGGTCAGAAGCTGGTTGAGAAACTGCTGGGTCCTGAGGCTTTACAATGTGTTTACCACTCAATCTGACAGCAATACTACAGCTTATTATTGGCCTTCTAAACCTCCACACTACACTGCAAGTTAGAGAAACTCCAGGGAGGCGGATCGCCAACGGCTAAAGACACGCCAGCCAACCTTACAAATGTCGGATGTTGTGCTGTTGAGTACAGAGATTAAAATAAATGCTGGAAATAGGATCTGCGCTGCAGAAAAATGGTTCAGTAGTGAATGAAAGAGTAGATTAGACAGGCTCTCCTGCCGTTTATCTGTCTTTTATGTCCCACTGTCCATGGCCCCTTTGTCTCCTAACTCACTAAGTAGGCTGAATTGAAAAAGTTAGCCCCACTCACTGCTCGTGCATTGTCATTGTGCATGTGTGCAGTGAGAACGAGAAAGAGAGAAAAAGACGGGGAAGATCAGGGATGAGGCAGGTCCGCTGAGATGCGGCTTGTTCTTTAATTAAACACAGTCTTTTATAAAAGACTCACACTGCAGGGGCTAAGAATATTCTGCCACTGGGATGAAAACAGTAAAGGCAGGGAACCTGCCGAGAAAGAGAAGACTGACTGCTGGGCTCTGCAGTGCTCGAGTCCTGGACAGTAGGGTTAAAGGTTAGGCTGCTCCAGACTGCTTGAGTTCTTGCCCTGCTTTTTCTAAAAAAAAAAAAAAGAAAAGAAAAGAAAAAAAAAGAAAGAAAAAAATGACCACACGCTGAATTTACAACAAAACAAAAAAAATCAGCTGAAATTGCTTAATTGAGTTTGCACTTCACCAAGGTTAACGCAGCTCATGTTACATCGAGCTGACTGAACCGAGGTCTGGGGTTCACGTCTCGCCTTTCTTTTATGCCTTTTAGCGTGTTTCTTTTTCCTGCGTTTTACCAAAATCAACTTCTGTCTCTTACATAAAAAGCGAAGGTGGAATTTCATTAGCATTTATTATCAAATTTTTATAGCGGGGGGGGGGGATATAGAAATTGAATATGAGCACCTTCCACGCGGGCGGTGCTTGGAGAATAAATACCAGCTAAAATGCATTAGCAGCAACTGTGCGTGCAATATTACTCTCTAAAATGTGCAGAGATTATTTTCTTACTTTCAGGAAAACTAATATTGTTTCCACTCACGTCACAACAAATATCCTCATACCTTTCGCGTCTATTACTTCACGCAGCATTTTATGTGTAGTAATTCTGCTGCGAGGTATAAATACACCTGCCTCTCTTTGTTTTATTCCACGCTGTAAACTAAAATCACTGGCCTTGAGTAACCGTTGGCGGGCAGACTCATTCATCCTCCTTAAAGTAAAACAACGCCGTATTTTCTGACCTTTCACTTTGTTTATGCTTTTAATAAGCACAGTCATAAAAGAACCGCTATTTATCCGACTGCTCATTCGAGGAGGTCGGTAAATTCTGTTGAAGAGGTAAATATCACATGCTGAGCTGCTCTGAGGGACACCTGGTATCCGAAACACTTTGTGCACAAAGACAGGATTCACTGCAAGATGGAGCGCGAAAAGGTAGGTGCGTGCTCTCTTCTGTACTTCTGACACATAAAGCTGTGATTTTCTGACATTATTGAGACAAGCCGACTATATTAAATCTAACAACTTACTAAAAATATGGCTTCCACTTTTCATCTGTGTTAATTCAAGCGCAGGACAAAGTGCCTGTAGGCCATGTTGAAACATGCAACATTTTACTATGAATTCTACCAGGAAACAAACCCAGAGTGTGTTGCAGCAGACTGACGCTTCATTCTTAAGAATCCAGTGGCAGAGCCCTGAACTCAAGAGGACAGTATTAGAAAGGCAGCTTTCCAAAAAAAGGGGGGGGGAGAAGAAAGACAAGAGAGAGAAAAAGCTTTTTCACTTGATTCGAGATAGGGGCGAGGAGCGAGGGATTAGGAGGATAACAAAAAGGCCAACGGACTGAGTGTAAACAAGAAAGGGGGTTAGGAAGGGATAGAAGGAGAGAGCAAGTTGGAGAGGGAGCGGGAAGGAGAGATTGAATAGTGACACTGCTACAACACAATGGGGTCAGGATGAAGAAGTGCTCCTAATTGAACCAGATAGAGGAGAAGACAGAGAGAGGAGAGGAAGGCAAGAGAATCACATGTGATTTCCTTCCTTTTCTTCTCTCTGTTCTCATCCACCATAGGTGTAGCAGAGACGGGGAGAGAAGGAGGGGGTAAAATGTTACAAGCAGAGATTGGTGGCTGAGTAGGGAACAGAAACCAAATATGTCTGACCAGTTGTGCAACAGAAGGTGTTGAAAAGATGGTTTGGAGCCACCTTGACTTCACAGCAGGGGTCTGACAGAGCTGTTTGGGGCTCAAAAATAGCTTAGGAGAAACGTGAGAGGCCTGCTTAAACAGTGCCTGTGGATCTACATCATTTCTTCCATTAAGTTAAAAAAAAAAAGAAAGACAGACAGAGAAGGTGACTGCTGCGAGGCTGATAGAGGCTTTAGAAGCAAGGCTCACAAGAGAAATAAACAACTGATGAAGTTCAAGTGTGATGGTACAAATACGTCAGCTCGGGCCAGACAGAGCACATCATTTTCTTCCCTTTAGAGGGGGCAGATTAAGAGAAATAGTAGACACACACAAACACAGACTGGTAAACATAAGAAAAATGGGGTCTTACTGTATGTTAGAGCTGTTCCAGTAAACGGTATGCCTGTTGGCTGACACCTGGAGCAGGTTCGCCCAGGTGAGACTTATTAGCACCCAGAGAGACAGCGCTACCAGAGCCATGCTCTCGGCTCCTCTCTCGGCCTCCGATCCTTTGGTCTCTCCGGCCACACTCTCGGTCCCTTCACCCCACCAACCAACGCGACTCAAACATCCCAGCAAATGCCTAACAAACGGGAGAGGGGGAAAACAGATGCTTCATGCATTCATACAAAACGTTCAAAGTCCATACCTGATGTAGTAAATAAGTGTTGGAAAAACTCAAAAGTCTATAGCGCTGTAAAGTGACTGAGAACCCTCCCCTCCTCCGTAAACCAGACCTCCTTCCCTCCCTCCCCAACAAATCCTGGGGGCTTCAAGTAAAAAAAAAGAAAGGAAAAGGAACGGGGGGGGGGGGGAGTATTGTCCGTATGTGCGGTCCCCCCTGCTTTTTCTGACTGAGCTGATCCTCTCTTCTCACCGGGAACTGCTGCTTGTGAACCCGCCAGAGGAGTGTGGGAGGACGGTACTGGGTCCAAACGGGAGGTCGGTCTTTCGTTGAGCACCAAACAGCCCGGTGCGCCGGGAAAGAGTTACGTGCTGCAGATGTGGAAGGAAAAAAACAAGGCTCAGGCTACTGAAGAAAAAAAATGAAGGATGAAAAAACGATGCAAAAATCAAAGATACTGAGCAAGTCCACCTCTTTTTGTCCCTAACTGTTCTTTTTCTTCTTTATCAGGATGCTACTGCAGTTCTTTTTCCGTCCAAGGATCCGAGAAACGCAAAGCACACCACTGAGCTCTATTATCGCTGCAAACAATTCAAGCAGCCAGTTTCATTAGGTCTTCAAGACTCTTTCCGACAACCATCCTTTACGGTGAGCACCCTGCCCACCCGTCTCTCTCCCTTCTCTCTCTCTCCTCCTTCTCCGCCTCTCTCTGTTTGGTAGGCAGCACTCGTTCACTTTTTAACTCCACCCCCAGCGAGCGACAAAAGCGCATTCCTCCAATATCGTGGCCGAGCTGCAGTCCATCAGGCATCACTGCAACTTTAAGTTTTTTCTTCTTCTTCTTTTGGTCAACTGTTCGACCTCCACCGATGGCGTGAAAGTAAAAAGCTCCGAATCTCCCTCGGTGCCAGAGAAGTCTGCAGCGACCATCTGTATTTATACCCCCTCAACGCACTCAAACACACACACCGAAGGACGCGCGTGTGTGTGTGTGTGTGTGTGTGTGTGTGTGTGTATCCTTGAGTTGTCGGATGTTTCCGTTTATTACAATAGATACAAACACGCATACACTGGCGCACTTGCAGGCCTGTTCTCCACAACTGCCCGTCTTTGATCCCCAGACACTGTAAGTCAGTTTAATACAGCGCTGTTGGAGCATCACCTGCTATTCTGTTATTGGTGCAGCGCACGCAGGCTCGTCCGTGCGCTGCGGGCACTAATACACAGAAATATACAAACTGTACCCTTGCAGATAAGTCATGTGCCTCCGTAATATTAAGATTCGGCCTTTTTTTTAATGCACAAATAGATCACATCCAGACAGTGTCTGATAGATTCTGAGTTCTTTGCATGTCCTGCAGGGACAAGGTGTAATCCCCTCCCCACCACGACCACCACTTTCACCTCCACTGACACAACCATGTGTTTAAGGTGTGTGTGTTTGTGTGTGTGTGATACAGAGAGAGAGAGACAGACCAGACAGGAAAGGAGACACGTGGAGAGAGGGAGAGAAAGAGAGAAATTGCAGGTAGGAGAAAGATTGTTACAGTTTTCTAGCTGCCTGCTGGGAATGAGTTGGTTAAGGATAAGTCAGAATGATTTATTGGGAGAAAAAAGGAGGGAAATGGGAAGAAGGGGCGCAAGAAAGAGAGAGAAAGGGATGAAATGCCATTGGGGAATCCCTCTGTCTTCTCCGGTACTTCCAACCCTTTCACGAGCTGTCCATTTTATCCCCCTCTGTCTCTGTCCATCCTTGCTTCCTCTTCTCGCCTTTTTCCCCCCTCAGATTTCGATGAAAATTCTCTCCTCTGTGTGCAACGTTCTACCTGGTAGTTTGCTTCTGTCCTTTGTTAGCTCTGTTTCTGGTGGTGTCCAGATCTCCTCTGCTTCTCTCTCCATCTCTGTTACATCAAGGAGGCTGTTTTTTTTAATAAGCACTCCTCTTTTTCCTTTTCTCCTTGCTCCTCTGTCTATCATTCTTCCTCAGCCTGTCCAGTTCATAGATCTTGTTAGACAGTGTAGTATCACAGCAGCACAGTCAAACATCTGGTACAGTTAATTAGTGAATATTTGGTCTCGTATTCAATCGTTCTGCCTTAAAAAGACTGGTGCTTGAACTTTGAGAAAATGATATTCTTTCAGAGCGTGAGGTTACTCTGTGTGCTAAATATGAACAAGGTTATTTTCAGCTCAGCATAAATTGTGCTTTCTTCTGAAGCCCCCCTCCTTTGTTTTTTTCCTCTACCTGCCCACTTTTAATTGCATGCTGCCACCATGATAGAAAACGGTAATAAAAAAAAGTTTCAAAAATAAAAACACACTTTCCATTTTCAGATTTTGTGCTAAGCTAACTGCTGACTAGCATCTTAATCAGCAGTCGGATATATTTCATTTTTCACAAAATAAGTAAATTTATTATCACTCAGCCTTTATAATGTTGACCAGTTTTATTCCTGGCTATGATGCAATATTAAAAACTCGAGGGACACTTATTAACTTTTTCTGGGGGTTTAACTTCCATCTCATTGCCTCTTTATTGCAAATGAAATTTGTTCAGGTGTTATTGTGTAACCTTACAGTGGGGGAAATAATCTTTTGATCCCCTGCTTAATTTGTAAGTTTGCTCACTTACAAAGAAATGAACAGTCTCTAATTTTAATGCTGGGTTCGTTTCTATGGAAAAAGACAGAATAGCAACCGAATCGCCCTCGGTCTAAAGCTCCTCACAAGATCTTACCTCATGGGGCGAGGGTGAGCGTGATGAAATGAGAAAGATGGTGGATCAGCTCACAACTACACAGGAGGAGCTTATTTGTGATCTGAAGGCAGTTAGGACCTAAGTCACCTAGAACACCAATGGTAGCACATTATGTCGTAGAAGATCGAAACCTTCACTGCCTGCAAGATCCTCCTGGTCTAGAAAGTGCACATACGTGCCCGTCTTTGCCGGTGAACATCTGAACGATTCACAGGAAGCTTGGGAGAAAGTGCCGTAGTGAGATGAAACTAAAAAGCACGCTCTTTGGCATCAATAAGACACCTCATGTTTGGAGCAAGAGAAATGCTGAATATGACCCAGAGAACACCATCCCCACAGTCAAGCACAGAGGTGGAAACATTGTGTGTTTTTCTGATAAGGGTACAGGATGACTTACTACTAATGGACGGGACCATGTGCCATATGAACCTCATTCCCTCAGCCAGAACACTGAAGATGAAAATTACCCAAAACATACCACCAAAGTAAGAACAGGAATGACTAAAGAAGAACAATAAGGTCATTTAACGGCCTAGTCAGCCTCCAGACCTCAGTCCTAGACAAACTCTGTGGAAGGAGCTGAAGCTGTGAGTTGCCAAGTGTCAGCCAATAAACCGAAAGAGTGTCTGTAAAAAGGAATGGGCCAATATCCCTCCTGAGATGTGTGCAAACCTAGTGACCAACTATAAGAAACGTCCTACTGCTGTGCTCGCCAATAAGTCATGATTTTCTTGGGGATCAAATACTTATTTCACTCAATGATATGCAAATCAATTTATAACTTTTATGTAATGTGGAAGTTTTTTTTCTAGATTTATAGATGATTTTCTGTCTCTCTCCATTAAAACTAAACTATCATAAAAATAGAGACTGTTCATTTCTTTAGAAGTGAGCAGAAGTGATCAAATAATTATTTCTCCCAGTCATTAAAAAAAATTAACAGTTCAAGATGTTTCCTCCTATAAGGTGGGATGACACGGTTAAAAGACTAGAATATTTGTGAAGCGTGCATCTTTAACAGCAGCGTCTGTGGTTTATCCAATCTCTATTTCTTCAGTAACAAAAACACTGAATATTTTAAATTGGTTTATTGTGAACGGAAAAAAGGTGACTATAGAAGCAGGTGAGGAAATCTAAATCACCAGTTAGGTAAACATGCCCTTTATATCTCATCCTATAGCACATGGGCGACTGAGTGTATACAGGCTACAAGATACTGGCAGTAAATATCTTATATGACTGTGTTTTAAAGGAAACTATAGATCAAGAAGACAAAGTTGTCCCTCACAGAGGCACGGTTTTGGTCCTTTTTTGAATAATAAAAATTCGGTTTCTCGCTTTTCCATTTGGTTTCCCTTAAACAGACGCTGACATGCTCTGTTTCAGCAAACGCCCCTGTCAATTCTAATCATCCAGGTTGGATTTTTCAGGCGTGGGTTGCAGTGCTATTGGATTACTTTTGTATTGGGGTTATTATGAGAAACGACCTCGGGGCTGACTGCATGCGGTGACACAGAGGCTCTTATGACATTTCCAACCCATAGCCGGCCAACAACACATCTGTCAAGGGCTTCTTTCTGAAACCTCGAAATCTAATCGGAGCTTTCTCATAGCACTGATAATTGGATATTAGGCCCCTATAGGGCTCACATCCCTCTCCTGGGGCACCAGGAAGTAA
Source organism: Haplochromis burtoni (assembly GCF_018398535.1). Classification (NCBI taxonomy): domain Eukaryota; kingdom Metazoa; phylum Chordata; class Actinopteri; order Cichliformes; family Cichlidae; genus Haplochromis; species Haplochromis burtoni. The sequence goes on along the minus strand of NW_024582565.1, from coordinate 456,968 downwards.
GCACTGCAGAGATGAATTCAGCAGGGCTCTTGTATGTGCATGAACATCATGTGAATATACAGCAAAGCCTTTTTTTGTTGAATACTTTTGTTCTGATGGCATTCTTGAACTGGGAGTCTCTTTCTCACTCTGCCTCCTGCTCGCTCCGTTTCTTGGCCTGCTTCGCTGTTCACTGTTGTGTTAGTAAATTGTACTGACACTCCTCCCGCCTCCTCCCGCTCCCTCACCACCTCTGCTGCTCTCCCTCCCTCCCTGTCCCTCTCTCACCCGACTGACTGACACGAATTTTCAATTTCTCTGTTTACCTTTCACCGCTGTGCCTAAAACAACACTGGTACAGCCTAAGAGCAAGGAGGAGAAGACCGGGGGAGTGTGTGTGAGGGGTGGAGATGGAGATGAGTACGGAAGAGTGTCGTAGGAGGGAAAGAAAAGAGGGGGAGAGAAGGAAAGGTGCCACTAAGATTGGATGAGGAAGAGGGGGTGGATGCCAAAAAAAATGAAAGAGGTGCAAAAAGAGAGAACGGGGCTTTCTATGTGTTTTGGTTGGAGGGGAATCCAAGGGGGAAAGAGGAAGAAAAAGGAGTGAGGGGTTAAGGGAAGGAGAAGGGGAGCTGATACTTTCGAACAGTCACGCAAACTGATCCAGAGGAGGACGCAGGAGATGAGAGAGAAGAGGAGTAAAGAGAGGGAGAGGAGAGGAACTGAGAGAGTGGAAGCCAGGGTTGGGAGAAAAAGTTAGATGGGGCACAGAACATTAGGAGTGCAATGAGATATAGAGAGTGGGGGTGGCGGGTGGGGGGTGTAGAGATTTATAGAGGTACAGAAAGAGGGAGAGGACAGCAAGAGTGATGTGTGGAGAGAGGGTTTTTTAAGACGAGGAAGAGATGGAGGAAGAGGGGGTAGAGAGGGCGTATATAGAAAGAGAGAAAGAAAGAGAGAGCTCAGAATAGATACGCTCTCAACGGCATGAAATATTGAACGAAGGAGACGAACACAAGGAGGGGCGAAGAAAATGGAGGGCCTGATAAAGACAAATACAATCGTTTTGTGTGTGTGTTTATGTGTGTGTGTGCGCGCGCGCGTTGTTTTGGAGACAGAGGAAGATGAGAGGGAAGAAGAGTAGGCGACAGGAATATGAAGAATAGTCGCTTGTGACTGGAGACCATCACACACGCGTGTACACACACACACACACGAGTGCACGCACTGATGTTGCTTTGAGTTTAGATTATTCCCATGTGTGGTGGAGCTGGAGTGGAATTTGGTGGTGTTGAAAATATCACAGTGCAGAATACGTTTCATCACTACTTGCACCATCCCAACACACACTCAAGCGCCCATACGCACTGGCACGCATGCACCCCCACCCCACACACACGCGCGCGCACCCCACTCCCACATCCTTTGATCTCACTTCTCACTGATCTTCTCCCCTTCCATGTCAAATATTTAGGCTGCGTTTGGCAGGTTTGACGAAAATTACCATGGAGAAATGATTTTATTTATTTAACTTCCACATCATCAGAAGTCAGTGTCAGTAGCTGAGAGAGGGATGATCCCAAATTTCAATGAGAAGAGACTGGCGCTAATCCAAAAAAACTGGAATGCTGAGGTTCCTGTTTCACGTGCTATTTTAATGCAGGGAATCACTCTTGATAGATTTCTTAGAGGAGAAAAAAGAAAAAGAACGCGAGAGATCCGTTTAGAAAAGTCGGAAGAAGTTTAGTTGGCTTCAGAAGATGCTACACCCTGGCATCCAGACACACATGCAAACACACGGCAATCAACACTCCAGCGATGAGTAAACACTCACGCTGTTTCTGTCATTTAGAGTCGAGTGTCGAGATTATGTCTCACTTTGGATAAATAATTGTAATTTTTAATTGATGCAGCGCCTTCAGGGAATCTTGATTTTCAGCCGAGGCTAAGAGGTGTATCATTTTAACGACAGCCTTCATGCAAATATCTAACCAGCATCTCACACATAGAGAGAGCGAGCACAATGGCAGATCTCTCTTCCCGCCCTCCCTGTCTCTCTCACTATCACGCTCACACATTCGTGCAGTCACTTACTCTGCATTTTTTTCTTAAAGCAAGGATCTTGACATAAATCAGATAGGGTGCGTCACTGAAGAGAACGATGGGCTCACTGTAGATAAAGAAGCAAGAAAAGGAGGAAGGAGAGATGCAGCAATTACTGCAGATGTACTGAGCTTACCTTTTCTATAGCATAACCATTTTAAAACTGTACAAAGGCCTCCGCTGTCTGCATGCAACATGTTAGTCAAATACACGTTACTTGCCAGGATTTTATAAAAGAATCGAATGCCCAATGAAATAAGTAAAACAGATATTCACTCATATAATTACTTCCCTAAAAAGAGAAGCTGGTATAATTTCATAGTTCACAGTATGTACTTTTTAATTTAACAGTTCAAAACAAGTTGAAATATTTGTTTTAGTAAAAGAATGGACTTACAATCATAGAGCAGCAAAACTGTGATAGACCACACCACAGCAAAGTAATGGCGCTCATTGGATTAGACTTTCATGGTCTTTGAGCACCATCCATTCAAATGAAAGGAATCAGTGTAGTCATTGTGGTGCAACATCTGTGCGTGATGAACCGAGCAGAAAGGATACAAGATGACCAAAGTTTAAAGAGTTCAAAATAAAAGTTAAAACAAATAAAGGAAAGTAGTCTAAATGAGTATGTGTTAGTTAACTTTGAATTAAGGTTTATTTTGGGGTTAATTGCCCAAATTAACTCAATTAAGTCAATGTATTTACATCTTCTTTTGATATAGGTGTCCCAAAGTAATAGCATAAGCAATTTAATATTAATCCTCGCAGCCCTGTGAAAAAGAGCATCATTACTGCTTCCATGGCAGTGACTAGGGTAAGAGCAGTGCTAATCAAATGCACTTGGTTGACTGATCATTGGAAGTTGTGATCCCCTCTACAAAAGCAGAAGTTTTGGGAGTTTTCTGATCTTGAGCATTCAGGTGTTTAAGTTCATGACAGTACAATTAGAGAAAGACTGAATGAGTATGGCTTGTTCAGAAGGGTTGCCAGTAGGAAGCCTAGTTTCTGTAAAATTAATAATGGCAGCATGGCTTCAGTTTAAAAATCTGCATCTGAACAAAACTCGAGAATTTGGGAACAAGTTGAAACCTTTGAGACCAAAATGGAGAGGTTTGCCTTATTTGAGAAAATTAATTAATTAATACAGCACGGTGGTGGAGGGGGTGATGATTTGGGCTCGTTTTGCTGACCTTGCAGTCATTCACTCAACTGTAAACTCCTCTGTTTACCAAAGTATTTTACAGTCAAACATGAGGCCATTTGTCCAACAGCTAAATCTTGGAAAAACTGTGTCATGTAGCAGGACAATGGTCCCAAGTACAGCAGCAAATTTACAACAGAATGGCTGAAAAAGAAATGACTCAAGGTGCTTCAGTGGTTCAGTGCCAGGACCTTAGGAGAACTGTGAATAAGTAAATGCCCACAAAGCCTTTTAAAGAAGAGTAGATCAAATTTACTCCACAACGATGTGAGGCAAAGTCACACAGAAAATGATTACTTTAAGTTATTACTGCTAAAGATGGTTCTACAAGCTAGTGAGTCATGGACTGCAAAGAGTCCTGTGAAATCTTTCTTTTCCACAAGCGTTCTTTTTTAAAATGCAGATAAATTCATGAATTTGTCATTCAGCACAAGGTTCTGTTAGGTTCCAGTTAAAGTGAATGTCCAGTACTGCAGGGTAAGTGTAAGGGCAACTGCAGCTTTGGGGCTATTTAGACAAACGCTCCTGACGCCTCATATATCAGAAGTCTCAGTACTGTGTACTTCTGCAGGCAACACAGAAACACTGAAGACAACAGGCACGGACGCACATACACATACAGAAAGACATAAACAACAAAACCCCTTCTCCTAGACAGACACGCATGCCCCCCACCCCACCCCACACACACACACACATACACACACGTGCACAGAAAATGAACAGGTGCAGGTTGAAAAAGCCAGCTGCCACCCGTTCTTTGTAACATCTACATTTCATCAGCCACAGCAGCAGCACAGGTGATGCCGAGCTCAGTGGGCACCCAGATTAGGTGAGTGGGAAGAGCTTTAACATACACTGTCATCTAAGGTCAGATTTGCATTTTCCTTTTATTGTTAAAGGTTAGGTATTCCAGTGGCTAAGCTTATCTAAGATCAATGCCGAAAGGCACCTTCCACCCTGAAGGACAGCTTCCTGGTGCATCTGACGGTGGCATCATAAATGTGCAGGAAGTTGAAAGAACTGTGGGGAGATGTTTTTTTTCTTCTATCCAGGCCATCATGGTGGACACTCTGTGTCATCCGGGCCTGTATCTGTTGCTTTCTGTCTCTTTCCTTTCTTCCTCTGTATCTCCATTTTTTTCTCTTGCCTGTAGCTTCCTCTTTGTTATTCTATCTCAATCCCCTTATTTCAGCTATCTCTGTTGCCTCATTGCTTGGCTTCCTCTTTCCTCTGTCAGCCTTTATTTCCCCAACGCTCTCTTCCTTTCCATCCCTTTCCTCTGCTCGACTGCTGTGAAAAAGCGCAGATTAACCTCTGACCCTCAGCGGGAGGTGGGACCTATTAGCTTGTAATGGCTATCAATGCAGCATGTGTGTGGGGTATCCATTTGTGTTTGTGTGTGTGTGTCTTGTCTGGATTTAGAAAGTGTGATGCTTATATGGCTGCCGGCAAATTTAAAGGGTGAAATACATTCTGGGTTGTGATGGTGCATTATGGATGTAAGTGGGTTTTGGGTGTCTCCACCAAAGAGGATAATAAAACAATTTCTGCTGCTCTCAGCAAACATGCTGCATCCACAACATCCATATACGCAAACATATGCAAACACACACATGCACAGTACAGAAAACATAAATACAGTTTTTTCCCTCTCTTGCAGTGACTTTGAATGACACCTGATTTGTGCAACAGTGAGTGCTAAGGTCCCTGTACGGCAGAATGTCTGACTGGGTTTGTGCGAAAGGTGTGGGCAGAATATTCACCACTCTGTATGCAAGTCTGCCAGGGCACTGGTGTGTTCATTTGTGTTCATGTGTATGCGCAGAGATGAGATTGGATTTTGTGAAATGCAGGCTCTGACTCCCAGCAGTCCTTTGTCACACTGACTGACTGCTGAAAGGCTGAAAGCGGGAAAGCCATTTCAGACTGTGGAGCTAAATGATGGCAGGTACTCCGATCCGTCCGCTGCTCTCTACAATAACACAATACAGACCAGTCATCAACAGCCCTGTCATCTCCATCTGTAAATGCACTTCACACACCCCCTTCTGTCTCTGCCTCTCCTCTGACTGCCATTGCAAGTTCTGTAACTGTCCCCTAAACTCAAATGGTCCTCACGCCGCTGAAGCAGAGCTGGAGCCACTGAAATCATTTATGTGACTCCTTTTAGCTTGTTTCCTTGCTTTGGTTCCCTCGTGTCGTCCCCAATTTGTTTTACAGTTGCTGCTGAATTTGGCTAGTTGTTTTGGTCAGGGAGATGTCAGTCGACTTTAATGTATGAGTCACTTAGAGTAGCCATGTACCTCTGGTTCTGTCGCTGCTACTTCTTGAGCCTATTGATGAAATTAATGACCAGGGGGACTAAATGGCCCGTCACAATACATGGCCCTGGAGACTCACGGGGGTGGGCAGGCTTTTACACTAGCCAAGCACTAACAGAGTCAGCCACAAGAGAGACAGAGCATTAAAAAAAGAAAAGAGGACTACAGAGTATTTTCAAGGTGAGGTGGGCAGAAAGACATCAGACAGAAGAAGAAGACATGCAGCAAAAGAAAAGGATGGAAAGAAAGGGGGAATAAAAGCGGGTGGCAGAAAAGGAAGGGAGGGGAGGGGAAGCGAGATAGTGAGTAAGTAAAAGCAGGTCTGGTCCAGGTGGGGTTCAGACAGTCAGTATGTTATTTTAGGAGGGCAGAGGGAGGGAGGACGAGAAAAAGGGATGGATGGAGGGAGGGGAAGATGAATGTAGTTAATTAAGATGAGCAGGCGGAGGAGACAGTGTGGAATTACACAAACACTAATTAGAGTCTTCGTTAGGGGGCACAAAACGAGAGCAGCACATCCATCATCTCAACCCTCCATCCCTCTTTTCTCCCTCCTTTACCTCTGTTCTCCATTGCTTTTGCATGGCAACCATATTTCCTCTCACAGTCCTCCCTGCTGCCCCCACCATCTCCAATCCTCCTCTGCCACTTTCCCTCCCTCCATCTTCCCTACCCTTCTCAATTTTTCCCTATCGATCCTGTCAGCAGTTAACTAAATAGGTGCCATTTAACACCTGGAATCATAATCGAAGCAACCTGTGCTATCCTCTTTCTTCAGTCGGACTTCTATTCTTTGTTTTCACGTAATTCCTTCTTTTCTTTTCTTTTTTAAATCACTGCTCCGGGAAGGATTTCATTTCTACTCTCCCACTTCCCTGTTACATGCTGACAAACACACACACACACATTAACTGTACCATGTCAGCACTATTTTTATTGTCTTGCCAAGCCAGTCAATGCCTCTTCTACTCTTCCTACTCCTGCTGCACTCCTCCTACACACTGTATACACACCACTGTAAACTACTTACCTCTTCTTATCTTGTTTTCTTTCCTCTTCCCTCTGTCTCTCTTGTTTTTACACAGCCTGTGAACACCACTCTTGTCCTCTTCATCGTTTCAGTGTCCTCCTCTGACTCATCCTTCATTCTCTTCTAACTGAGGAGCAAATCAGCTCCTCAGTGTTGTCGTCTGCACCACTGTCCCCTCGTGAGACCACAGGGATGGATGGAATAATGAGGGATAAGTGTGAATTGAGCTGAGGGTGGTCCATGCCAGTTCTGGCTTCTGGCACTCTTTTGCATGTCGCAAAATTATATTATATCCAGAGTGCAGTCACAGTGGAAGCATTTGCAGCAGTACTTAAATAAGCCAAGTATTCAGTGTCTTCACATATTTGACCAGTTTATCTACACAGTTACTCAGAGCTGTTACTTCCAGGATTTACTCACTGACTCCAGCATGGCAGAAGAAAAGAGACGACATGCCAGCCGTCAATAATCTATCACAGAGAGCATTTAGTTACCTCATTTCAAGGTTTTCATAATACATTTGGCGTCTCATATATCATCTCTTTTTGTTGCCATGTGTAAGTGTCTCCAACATCAGACACTATAAACGTTTCAGCACATCTGAAAACCTTTTTAATTCCATGATTCCTATAATGGGAATACCATAGCCCATTATTTTTATTTAACTCAACCATTAGGTGACCATTTTTTCACCACATAAATAAAAACCATCGTCATTCTGTTTCTTTATTCTAACTATTTTGTTTTAATACACTAATGGAAACTAATGGTTTTCAATAAAAGATCCACAATGTTGTTAATCTGATAACTACTGGAAGCTTCGGAATGATTGGTTTGGGAGTTAACAATCAAGTTTCTATTATAAATGTATAAGTAAGCACTGACAAATGACTGAAAACTTGACCTTGCCTTGTTTTAAGATTAAAAAAGTAATGTTTATGTTTTTATGTTTTCATTGAAAAAACATACATTCGTCAATTTATTAGGCACACCTTGCTGATATTGGCCTGGAAGCCCTTTATGTCATCAGAAATGCCTTAATGCTTTCCAAAAGGTGCTGGAAACAATCCTCTGAGATTTTGGTCCACACTGACACAACAGTATCACCACAGCTGCTGCAGATTTGTTGACTTCGCATCTATGATGAGAGCTTTTCATTTGACCACATACCAAAGGTGCTCTGCTGGATGAGATCTAGTGACTGTGGAATACATTTGAGTACAGTGAACCCATTGCCGTGTTCAAGGAACCAGAGCCTCCTGGAAGCAGCCATCCAATTATTGCAACACTGTGATCATAAAGATGGACATGGTCAGCAACAATATTTGGGGAGATTATGGCATTTGCTCACTTTGTATTAAAGGCCCCCAAGTATGGCAACAAAATCTCCCACATTATTACATCAGCACAGCAGCATGAACCACTGATACAAGGAAGGATGTTGGTTTCATGTTGTTTACGCCAAATTCTGACGGTAACAACAATGTCATAGCAGAAAGACTCATCAGACCAGGCAACAGTTTCCCCAATCTTCTGTTGTACAATTTTGGTTTTCAAAATGTTCCTGTTCTTAGGTGACAGGAGGGGCACTGCTGTGACCCACATGCTTCAAGTTTTGACGAGATGTGGGTTCAGAGATGCTCTTCTGCATATCTTGGTTGTAACAAGTGGTTATTGCATTCCTGTGACCATTCTCATCTGACCTCTTGCATCAGCAAGGAGTTTTCACTTCTTTGGGCCATTCTCTTTAAACCTCAGTGATGGTTTGCAAGAAAATCCCAGTACATCAGCAGCTCATGAAATACTGAGGCCAGTCTGTCTGATGCCACATTCAAATTCCCTTAAATCACCTTTCTCATTCTGAACTCCAGCGGGTAGTTTTTAACATGTCTATGTGCTCAAATCCATTCAATTGCTGCCTTTTAAGTGGCTGATTAAATAGTTGCATTAATAAGTAGTTGATCAGTACCTATTAAATTGGCCAATGAGTGTATATTTCCTTTATGTAGCTCCTACCACCTCATAGTTTGTCTGCATTTAACAATTTGCAATGTTTTAATCAATATAAAGGACATTAAAGTGCTTAAAAATATACATCGTCTTTTGTTTTATCCTGGTGAGAACAAAAAAAAGATTATTAGAGATCATCCCATTGCAGCTAATTGTAGTAACAGACAGACACAGCAGTATTTACACACACACACACACACACACACACACACACACACACACACACACACACACACACACACACAC
>NW_024582565.1:446994-448052 GCF_018398535.1 Haplochromis burtoni | reverse complement strand
TGAAGTGAGGCAGCAGTTTCATTAATCTGTTTAACTAAAGCAGTGGTGAGCACACACCAGCCAGGATAGCACCATCAAACATAAATATTGTAATATTGCTCTCTGTGTGAATATTTACCATATTATTATTTACTTCTCACTCCCTGACCTCTGACCCAAACCCAAACTTTACACGAGCAGGTTCAGAGACAGAGAGAGAAAACAGAACAGAGAGCTCCCAACTGTTTGAAGCTCCAAACTCAGGTCAAAGGTCACAGTGCGCTCACAGCTGGAGCCTGCTAACAAGCTACTGACCACCTGCCCATCAAGCCTAGGTGACCCCAGAATACGAGCATGGCAATGTACCAGCTACACCTTTATTATTTTTTTTAAACTGTTTAAATTCATCTATTAGTATAGGCTCGGTGCAGCAAAATGTAATGTATAATATGAACAAAACAAAAGGTAGACATACATTTGGTGACGTGAGGCAGTTTCTGGTCTCGTTACAGAGACCAAGAGGGGAGGAATTTCAGTATTCTTGACAATGACGTTCTGCATCGCAAATAAATAGCCTATCATTTGGGGAAACAGTCCCACTTTGCTTTCTGGAAGTAAGATGCGTGAATCACATCTGTACTGTTAGCATTAAGCTGGAGACAACAGCTGCTAGCTTGAACTACCACAGGGTAAAAACAGGGCTACTGTAATGCCGACCCCATTTCCTCTGGTAAGTGGAATTTGGTATACCTGTATTTCACCGAGCAGAAGTGGTATCAGTTTTTCATCTAACTCTCTGCATCCATCCATCACCACTTTCCTGACTTAGTGACAGGTAGTTGGACAGCTGGAGTCTATCACAGCTGTCATAGGGCACAGGAGCACCTCCTGGACAGTGTGAGCGCCAGTCCACCACAGGGTTACCACAGAGAGACAGACACTCTCGCACATCCCTCAGAAACACCAATTGACCTAACTGCGGGAGGAAACCGACACAGTCGCAGAAGAAACATAAATAATACCCACACAGAAATGTGCCAGCCAAACAGTAGATTCAAAGTAGGAACTGTATTTATATA
>NW_024582565.1:439867-446610 GCF_018398535.1 Haplochromis burtoni | reverse complement strand
TAGATAGATAGATAGATAGATAGATAGATAGATAGATAGATAGATAGATAGATAGATAGATAGATAGATAGATAGATAGATAGATAGATAGATAGATAATTTATGTGACCCCTATAGGTCTGGAAGGTTGGAATCCCTTAACAGTCAGCTTTTGCAACAGCAAATCACCCAGTAAAACCAGCACTTTGTGCGTCACCCGGCCTCTTTCTTCCATCAGGAACCATTGCGGCACATTCATAATTCCTCCTGGCCAGCACAACAGCAGCATGCAAATTTACTGTGAAACCAGCTTAGTGTGTCCCATCACTGCACCTCCTGTAATCCCTGCAGGTGAGAAAGAGGGAGAGATGGGTTCTTGAGTATCTGATTGAGCAGCAGACAAGATGAATAATTGATATAAAGGTTCTCTGTCCCAGTGAATATACAGAATACAAACAGATGCACAAACACCAAGTGTCCTGCAGCCCATGCAGTCACCAGTTTCTCAGACTAAGCTAATCCTCCAGGAAATGTAATACGTGATTCAATTAGTAGCAGCACATAGTGCAAGCTACCTTCTGCGTATGACTTTTGGTTGTGTGCGTGTAGAAGTGTGTGTTTGTGCGTGGGTGTAAGCACTCCAAGCGCAGAGCTGAACTAAGTCCATTCATTAATGAAAAGCCATTTATTAATATAAGGTGATTTCCCACATCTTTTCCACATCCTTCAGCACGAAGAACAATTTATATCCTGAAGAGAAAGGAACCACGCACATATTCACAGGAAAAGGCCATCTACTACATTTAAATTCCGCTGGCATGAATACTACATCAAAATGTGCGATTTAATATTTTTTAAATAATGAAAATAAAAACCTTTAAAAGCACAAAACGGCAAACAATAGTCGATCCGCGGTCTGAGGCTAATATTCTCTCTAAATGATCTCTCTATGCTTTTCTATTACTCATTATCTTGTTTTCGTGCACTAACAGTTGTTTTCCACGCTCGCAGAAGTTACATGACGTCACCGTCTGTTTCCAAGGGTCAACTCCAGCCCGAGAACCTGCAGTTTTTCCTGATTTTAATTGCTCTGACTGTTGACAGCAGACATTAAGTTAAAAAAAAAAAAGCATTAACATTTAATAAGGACTGAAGTCAGTTTCTCAAAGTGGATGTTTTTAAAACAGGCACGCTGGATTACTATTAAACTAAGTAGATCCTGTTCCTACTGAACTGTTTTCTTTTAGGCGGATGATGAGGTAAATTACATATCAACGAACCGTAGGCAGAAAAACAGTCTTGTTCCATTTGTAATGCACTGTTATGATCAGCTGCTCTCGTTTTTATCACAATACTTTAACTTTGATCTCAGCAGGGTGATTCCTAAAATCTATTTTCGTACATTATAGCTAGACTAACACAACTAAACAATGCCCTTAAAACTTGCATAATTATCCTCAAACTTGGCAGATAATAATTGCTTTCTTTAAAAAAAAACCTGCAGTGGAATACAGCCAATATTTTGAGGTCCGCTGGGGGTAAAGATGTAGGAGTGGGAGCAAGAGAGTTACTCTTTATTGCTCCATCTCTCTTTCACGCTTTCTGAATCTCTCTATTACCCTGGAAGTCTCTGGAATCTCTAAAATGCACACACAAGCACAGTGCAGTGTCCATCTGTGAATACTACATAATATACATGTAGATTGGGATAAGCGTGTGCGCGTGTGTGTGCGTGTGTGTGTGCTTCTCAGTGTGTGTTTGTGGCTGAGTTATGATTGATGTCTTTCTCCTTATATTAGGCATCTAAAGAGAAATGGGGAAGACGAAGGGAGGATGAGATGAAGGAGGTGGGGTGGGGGCACTTAAGGGCCTGGACCATTTAACCATTTAACCTCAAAGCTCTCTCAATGTCAGGCTAACACTGTCTCCTCTGTCCTCTGTCTTCTCTGTACTGCAGCTCGTAAATTTCATTTCAATTAAGCGCGATATTGCCAAAGCATGTTTTCAAAGCAAGAATAATGATTCAGAATGTAATAATAGTAATGAAAAGAACAGTCAGTTTTGGGGGTTTTTAAACATAGCTTTGCTGCAGATGGCAATTATCTGAGTTATGGATTCATCTGCGGATTCTTGTTTTTTTTTTTCCAGTGTTCATATATAAAATAGTTTTTAAAAAGGGAATAAAATGCAGTCGAGATTTTGGGTTTTAAATCTGACCAGTATTTGAAAAATTCAGATCAATTAAATTTTTACTGCACTGTTAAACATAAAAGCAGCACATTCTGACATTTGGCATGATGTTGGGTTTGTGTTTAGCTATTTCTTATTTTATTTTGTCATTCATATTCTGTTTATAGTGTCAGTTTTTGAGTCTTGTCTGTTTCTTTTCCCTCCTTTGTGATTGTACGCTTCGCCCTCATTAGTCTCACCTGTGTTTAGTCTGCCACATTTCCTGTTAGTCATTAGTCTTCTCGGTTCTCTCTTGCCAGATTGTGCAAAAAGGGTGCACTGTGAGATGAGATTAATGAGTTAGCCAGGTATGTTGAGCCTTAAATCAGAGGTTTCAGTGTCACTGGCTGGAGCACTATGGTAACTTATGCTGAACAAATGGTCCAAAGCAGATTACGTTTAGAGTGTCTGCTTAACATCTGCTGGAAGCGCCTCATTTTTCACTGATTCTTTTATTTAAAGCGTGCCTTTAAGTGGGATATAAAGTCTCTTCTGGGGGAGTATGTATGCAACCTGTAGAGCTTATACTCACTGAATGAAGCTGCTGTAAAGTTTAAAGTAAAGCATTCTCACTGGAATTTTCATGCATTCTTTTCAAAATGCAGAAAATGTGTACGTTCTTGTCCTCCTAATCCACTGCTGTGTCTGTTTTACACAGCTGAAAATTAAGCTTTTAGAAAACAGCAGCATTCATAGGCTGTGATTTTATCTGATCTTCTCTATTAGGCTATGGGACCATGTCAGGCTGTCACATTAGAAATCAACAACATCAAGAGTGCTCCAAGTTGTAAAATAAATACATAAGAAACATATATCTCAGTTAAAATATTGAGTTTACCATTCTGTGTGCTTGTGTTTAAATCACAAAATGAATTATTAGTTTTATTTACAGCATAAGTGTTGCATTTTATAGATCTGTGTCACCTTTCCTCTGATAACGTCTTAGATTGGAGTGGGTGTTGTTCGGTTGAACCATTTTTCTGCAGAAGGAGAGTCAGATGACAAGTCAAACACCCCATTTCATGTGAGCATGCTCAGACCCTAAAGCTGACAACCGGGGTTAAGAGTTGCTAATCAGTGTCGTGATAATGGGAATCTCTTACCTGTCAAGACAGTTGCGCAATGAAAACCTGGCTTTCAGCAATTGTTGTGATTTGGTGGTATATAAATAAAGTTGAATTGAACTGAACTGAATTGTGTAGCACTTGCTTCATAGTATTCCCCTCCGTTTTCCCGTTTATATTGATGAGTTTAACAGCGACGCTGTGAGGAGTAGAGGTAGTGAAGGTGGATGAGTTTAAATACCTGGAGTCAACCATCCAAAGCAGCAGACAGTGCACAAGAGGGGTGAAGACAGGAGTGTAGGCAGGCTGGAGTGGGTGGAGATGAGTGTCAGTGGTGATTTGTGACACAAGTATAGCAGAAAGAGTGAAAGAGGAAGTATACAAGATGCCAGTGGCCCAGGGAAAAAAAGACAAGAAGCCAAGCTGGAGATGGAGAGACGGGATAGTGGGTACATAGTTTAATACTCTATTGAGTGACTTGTTTTTGATCCATACTGTACCATGTGCCTTATTTAGTATATTAGATGAGGAACATGTAAAAAAGGAAAATGGAAATGAAAGGATCCAAGAAAAGAAAATAGATTTGATTATTATCATGCCAATTATAGATTTTTTGTTGTTGTTGGTGTTAATATGTGATTTTGTTCAAACATTCAGTTTTGGCTGGGAAAAACGATAATTGTGTCAGGAGTTGGCAAACCTGGAGTCTTTGACACATTTGCTGGAAGGTGTTACAAAGTAACAAGGTAAAGAGATTTGACAAGGATCCATCCCCACTTAAACAGACTTTATATCAGTGATAAACGCTAAGTGGCCCAGTGTTGCTGCTGCTGTCTGCCTTTGAACGAAGATCCCCATATACAGCAAAACTCGAACTGCTCACTGAAGTGAAAAAGCCCCCCAAAGTAACAGCTAAATGCTTAAAGCATTCAGTGGAGATAGACAACATCCACCCACCCATTTACTTGCATAGGTTCGTGGTAGGACATCACAAAGGGAGATACTGCTTTTCAATAAAAAACTAAAAAAACAACAACTATGTTTAAGTACATCTGTCTCTGGACCTGAACAGCTGTCCATCAGCAAGGGGAAAATATCGTCACATAACAGCTGTTTACCACATGAAGCTTAGTAAACGCTGGGTGATGGAGCATGTCAACGACCCTAAATATTAAGTAAGTTGAAAACTGCAGATTGAAAGTTGTTTGGAGCGGCCAGAATCTGACCCAAAAGAGGTTCAGTCAGTTACCAAGTCCAAATCGTTGTTTCGAGACCTCTCTGCATCTGTATTTTAACATTTGAATATAAAACAATACAAGAGAAAACAACAACTCAGGAGTCAGAAAGTTGATGGGAAACCACTGAATTCTCCTCCAGGCTCGTAAGATGCTCTGACATGATTTACTGGTTCTGTGGCAACGTCACTTTTTTCCCTTTGGCGAGAACTTAATTTTTGTTCTTAAAACACTATCAAACACTTTAAAACCTTTTTCTCTTTGTCATTCTGTGTCTAACTCTCATTCTCAAGTTTATACATGTTATATCGTAAGGTAATTCATGTGATCATCCAGTAAATTGAAATTGCTTATGGACGTTCTTATCCTACAGTCCTAAACAAAAGGAAACTCTAAGTGAAACTGCAGGTTGCATTGAGGCAATCTGTGTTTTTTAAGAAAAAAAAGTTTATTCAAAAGACAAACATTAATTGCAATCTCTGAGCTGTGGTCCATCAGAACAGCCAGATTGTGGCTGTGTACTTTCATTGCCTTTTGGCTTTCATGTTCCTGGTTTCTCCAACTCCTCAACAAGCATCAGTTCACAATCATCATCATGCAGCAAGGCCTGACAACCTCCAACTCACTTTTAAGCATCCACCTCTTCATTCATCAGCTTATCAGCACATTTGTCGCTAACCAGGGGAAATATTTGTGGTTGCCTTGAAAACCAGTGACTGACCGACTGATTTGCAGTGATGGGAAATTAACCCTGATTGGCTGGCTTGTCTGACTGTAATCAAAGTGGATGAGGCAGAGGCGAGCTTCAGACCAGCAGGATGAGACTCTCATTATTTTCCCCGCTACGTTATTCTTCTCTCATCCCTTACATCAATTTATAATACCCCTCTCTCATTGCGTCTCTTCTCCCACTTTCCCAAGCCTTCTGCTCATCAAATCCCCCTCCTAGACTTTTTACATTCCCTATTTTTCATTTCCATGTTTTCTCTCTGCTTTTCTGTCTCTCTCTCTCTCCTCTCTCCCCCTCTCCCCTGGATATTTAGTTTGATTTATTGCCTCTTGTTGGAAAGGTTGGCGTTTTAATAACTCAGCTCCTCCTCACCCCAACGAAGAGAGGGAGAATGTGCGCGAAGAAGAACTTTAGTAAGCACAAAATAAATGTGCGGACAGACAGCAAGGTTTTTCTAGTGCTTTCCTTTTATCTCCCCAGCGCTCTCCTGCTCTTTCATGTCTTCCGGTTCCTCTCACTGTTCATGCCGGCTGAGGATATAAAAGCTAAACGTGCAGCTGAAATGGATGTCAATTTGAGCTCCTCTCTGATCTGTGCAGAGGAAAATACACATATGCACACACACCCAACAGCTGTAATGGACTGAGGATGTGAAAACTGACAACCACATAAAAAATGAACCATCTGGTTGGAGGCAGGGGGAAGCATGTGACACCCTCCCCCCCAAAAAATGAAAAAAAGACTTTAACAAGAATATTTTTATGACGACGGGACAAAACTCTGACCATGACACGCTGCGTGAAAACAGGAAAAACCTGAGTTAAAGGTGTGAAACACATAAAGACACGGATGGAAAGGCCCGATGGAGAGCTGAGGAGTGTCCGAAAACAGCCAGTCAGAGACCAAGTGGGAGATTTCTAGTGCCAAACAGAGACTTTATTTAGATGGTGATTATTCACACTGGTCATTAGAGAACCATATCACTTTCCCCTCATTTACTGAAAGGCAGCAAGGGGAGAGGGGGGGGTGCGATGAGAACGAGAGGGCAATCATTAGAAGATATCACTTTCACCCGTCTTCTGATGAGGGGAAGAGCAGTCTGAGAATCTGCATCCTTGAGTAATAAGACAATAACTAGCAATTAATAATTCAAATCATAAGCCATCAGCCAATGTACTGGGAGTTACAAAAACCTGTTAGCAGAGCGTTAATAGCCTTTTTCATTTTGTTTCCGGTGTTCGCGTCTACCTGATCAGCCTCACATGGTAGTCTTAGCTTCAGGCTGTGCACTCTATAGTAAAGTTAATTGCAAAACATGCACCCATTTGATTAAATGTTTGCAGATGTTCATTGTAAACCTGCCAGACATTATGTCGTGATGTAAGACCAGCAGAAAGCAGACATTATATTGGCACATGCAAAAGTCTCCCTCGCCCTCTCTCTCGGTCCTTCACACACACAATGCTGGGGTCTGATTCTGCAGTAATGACTCACAGGGGAAAAAAA
>NW_024582565.1:435881-439847 GCF_018398535.1 Haplochromis burtoni | reverse complement strand
GGGGGCATTGACAGGGGGAGAAAGGAAAGAAATCTGCATTTTTATCTTCAGTCCCTAATTCTAAGTGGTCCGGCCTGTTTGAAATGCTTCCTAAGGGAACAATTAACTTGCTTTTAGTTCCTATACCACATGAGCATGTCTGCCAAATCCCCATCAGATCCCTGCCCACAAAAAACCACACTCTGACAGGCAGAGATTGCATACACAGACACAAACTGGAAAAAACATTTGGTGCATAATACAGAATGCTGTGAACACTGCAAATGGCAGTGACACAGCAAGAAATTGGCGTAAAACTGGGAAAAAGAAAGGAAGAAAACAGCAATTTTGTTTGTACAGCTTGTGTTTTATCTACAAACGTGCATCTACTTAGATGCAGATATGCACTTAGTCAGCATTTTAGCTCTTCTGCACTGATGATTAAAGAAAGACTAAACAATTTACAGTTTAACAAAATCATAATATTCGGTGTACTAGGCCGTCCTGTCTGGGTAGACTTCCTGCATCAGAACCACAAGACTGATCCGGTATGGGACTTGTGTCCTCCAAAAGGACGCTTTAACGACATCCAAAGATCGTCACGGGACAGCCACTTTAGTCACCACCCTGCTCTCTCAACTTCAGCTGTATTTAAAGAGAAATGTCTTTTTGGCACTGAGGAGAATCGCTTGTTTCGCGATACCACAGCATCAACCGTGGGAGCTCCTAAAAGTGGAGTGCCTTGGCAGTAAATAGATCAAGACATAACCTTCACTCCATTTTTTGGCAGAGTATCAAACTGCATGCACAAACAGCTATAGCCTCGTTCATCTCAAAGTTAATTTTACTACAGAGAGTTCACTCAATCCATCTGAGATGAGCAGGAGGAGCGGGGAGGGAAAGAGTACAGTAGGGGACAGAAAGGGAGAGGATAAATTGTGGGGGTGTTGGGGGAAAGGATGACTGCTGGCACACAAAAAAGGGAGGAGAGGGAGGAAAAAAAGAACTGCAGCGAGTGAACTGGTGAACAGAGGGAACATAAGGACAGATGAATATGCAGAGCGACCCGTGTGTTTCCTCCTCGTGCTTCCATCTGACTTTACTAATCATCAGGGTTTGGTCAGATTACCCGTAAGTGTAATCAGTTACTGAATTACAATTAAATGATTTGGGTTTTTTTAGTTGTTATTAGCAATGAAAGACATCTTATGTGAATGCTTTAGGATCCAATCAAACATTTAAAAAGTTGCACCTCGTACTACAGAATAGATTTTTTCATGTTTTTTAAAGCTAATAAAATGTATTTTTGCAAATGTAGCATTTACACTTGATCAAATCAAGTTATCCTTACAAAAACAATACTTGCACAAGCTCTAGAAATGTTGAACTGTAGAAACATCTTTTTGTGACTCACGTTAAGCAAGAAGAACACTTACTCAGAATGTTTATCTTCTACTTTATATGCAAAGAAAACTGTAAAAACTCCATTATCTATAAATCATATTTACATTAAAAAAAGAAGATTAGTCACCATCGCCTGTGGTGATTCTAAAGTCTGTTGGGGTCCTCGCTTTCCCAACTCTTACAGCAACCCTTCACAATTATATTATCAATAAATATTTTGACATTAACAAGAAAAATTATAAAATATAAACATGTTGAGATCTTAAAGTGCTGGTTGCGGACTGCGACTTGTACAAATGCTGTTATTATGTTCTCCGGGTCCAAGGATTAGCTGTCATTTGAATTGAGTGCAAAGAGAATCACGTGCTTGCAAAGTAAGAGTGCTGGGTGAAGTAGGGCCCCTTTAGAGAGATCATATATCTTCTACTGTTACCTCAAACACACATTGCTGCTGCTGCTGTAGCTTAAAGTTTGTCCGTCTGCCTCGTCTGGTGGCAGGCGGCACATCTGTCTCTTATGAAACCCGGCAAACTGACACAAGTGACTTACTTATTGAGTCATTGTGCAATAGCACAGATCAGATTTAAGACAGGAGCAAAACGCAGCATTTCGGGACCATTAAACTGCTTTGGTCTGTGGTTCCTGGTATTGTGCATACCGACTCGCTGTTAAGTGGTCACGACTAGCAGGAGCTCTTAAATGGAAAAATACTGTAAATGCATTTGACACATCTAACTGTTTCTGTGTACACTGTATGCTGTGTGGACATCATCAGCGTAAATCATCTCTGTCAATGTGATTTTTTACATAAAGTATTTATTCAAACATTAGTCATGCTGCCTTGTATTGTTTTCTCTATTTGGACAGTACTGAAGAGAACCATACTGAAGCTTTATATCACTGTTGTCCTATGAAAAATAACCATCAGTGCCTCCATTTCCTTAACCGCTTACACAATTCAGGGTTGCTGGAGAAGCACTGGACAACCCTAAACAGGTCGCCAGGCTATTGGAGGGCCAATTAAGATCGAAAAATCCACACTCATATTCACACCTGTGGTCAGTTTAGAATCACACATTAACCAAACAGGAGCTACTGTGAAAATTATACATCTCCAAAAAGCTTCTCATAAGTTCAGAAAACAGCCCTTTACAAGTTCACACCTTTTCCTGATCTTTTAACCACATTTCATGATCATGACAGAGGTTTGAAATGGCTTTTCTTTAGACCTGGCTGCCTACTCTTTGCAGACATCTGCAGTTTTGCATTCAGAACATAAGACCAGACTCTGAGTCTTTGAACAAAAAAAAGGGACAGAGAGACGGAGAGGAGAGGAGAGGAAAAACCCGATAGGAAACAAAGAAACACAGATGGGACACTGTAAGGAGAAAGAAGAGGCACAATTGGATTGCTCAGAGCGTTGTATTCAGTGGGGGCCACTTATACAGTCAATAGTAATGGATAGCACATGCCATATCAGTACAATAAGAGACCTTGCCTCTTTATCTGCTTACATGTAGTACATGGCAACAACAATAGCCACAAGTGCTGCATTGAAAATCTATCTGACATACTCAGCTCTCATCTTTTCTTTACAAATAGCAACTATTTGTCACCAAAAAAGTTGAAGCAGCTCCCCAGGCAACAAAAGAGAAAAATGAAATCAAGGAATAGACACAGATGACTGTCAATACACAAGAGGGCAAGAAAAGAGTAAACGCAGAGAACGACAGGTGGAGTTGAAGAAAAAGAGGGGAGGCGATGGGGGCTTAAGGGGAAGTAAGAAAGTGTGGTAAAAAGCATTCAATAAACACGTCTCTATAGTAACCAAGATGTAATTTGCTTGGTGAGAGAAAGAGAACGATGGCGATTGAGGGAGAGTGATGGAGAGAGGGGAATAGAAAAGCATTTACCATCGCTGCTTGAGTCCAGAGCTGTAATTACGGAACTGAGACGCAGCGACAGAGGGGGAGGAAAAGATTGGAGGTACACACAAGAAAAGAGCTGCGCACATAGTGCTTTTACAAAAGGATAAGGTGACAATGAAAGATACACACAAGTGATGACCCCATAAAATTGGCACTGTTGCAAATAAGTGTCGTAGGCGTGCAGAAGAAAGCCGGCGAAAAAAGCTGCTCTGGTAAGAACAAAACGACAAAGACAAATCAGAAGGAAAGTTGAGAAAATGATGCCTTTTGTAAGCACGTGTGGAGGGAGAGTGTTCCTATTCATTTGTTCACGGGTCACAATTATGCCTGGTCATTAAGCCAAAAAAACAAATTAGCCACTTGAATAATTAAGCAGAGATATAAAACTTGGTGCAGCCAACACAGAGAGAAATGCAGGGGTGGAAATGGGACAAAGAAGAAGAAGTGGAGTAAAAGTGAGGAGAGGGAGGAGTGACAGGCAGAGACAAGCTATCTTATAGGGAAGAGCAGCCTTGAATGATGAGTGATAGACAGACCGAGATGTGCGTGAAACGTGCGGGCATATGGCTGATCAAAATAGTAAGAGACCAAAAATAGCAGCATTACAAAGTAGATGGAGAATGGGGCCAGTGTGTGTGTGTGTGTGTGTGTGTGT